>NW_027417884.1:0-107893 GCF_009905375.1 Apium graveolens | reverse complement strand
AGGCGCTGAGACCAAGACCGCAGTACAAATTGTACTGATTTGGATAATTATCCCAAAACCGATACTGTTTGGATCAGTTTTTACAAATAAACGTACCGTTTTATCCGGAATGATCCAACGGGATACTAATTTTCAGTAATTATAAATAGCCTTTTACCGTAATTTATTTCATATCAAAATCATTTGCAGACAGATAATTATATAATTTTCAGAGAAAAACCCTAATTTCCTAAAACTGTTCTAAGAATCAAACAAGCATTTGGAGGTGTTATTGAATTCGGTTTGGAAAGCTCGAGTAACCAATCTGAAGGTCTTGAAGAGCTCTACCAGATTCTGTAATCCATACACCTGCAGAAATCAAGGTTTTTTTCTAAAAATTTATTTATTTCGAATTTATTTTATTAAAATATGATTTTTTGTTCGGATGATTGTTTGTATGATTTGATGATTGCATGTTGTAGAGCTTGTTTTCCTGATGATTTTCATATGTCATACGTCTGATTTGGAGTTCAATAACATGTCAAATTTGAGTTTGATTTTTGAATTTTAAAATTAGGGTTTAAACCCGTATGAATGTTCTTAATTGAAATTTGGGGGTTTCTTATTTTGTGATAGATTGATGTTGTATTATAGTGGGTTGTGTTCTCTGTGAAATTTGCAATCTAGTCGTATAAGTTTCACGAACCAACGTTTAGAGAAGGGAGTTGTGTTTTGAATTTTTCCGATGTTCGCCGGAAATTGGAAAATTTCACGGCCAAATTCCGGCCAACTCAGGGATTGTTAGGTTATTTTGATTGCATGGTAGTGTTCCTGGTAACCTGTAGATGTGATCTGGAGGTGTTGGTGGGGTGAGGACGCCGGGAACGTGTTCTCCGGCCATCCCCGACTTTTTCCAGCGACTGGACTGCAAAATTGCAGGTTTTGTCCTGCAGTTTGAAAACGATGCAGTTTGGTCCCTGTAGTTTCCAACTTTGCAAAAATTGGATTTCTGTTTAAAAAATGTTTAAAAATCATTATTTCCTATTTATTTTTATTATAAAAATTCGTTTTTAATTTCTGAAAATTCTAAAATTTATTATTTTAATTCTGAAAATTATTTTTAATCACAAATAAATCTAAATTAATTAGTTAATAATTTCAGTTAGTTTCTAATTGATTAATTGGTCAATTAATTCGAAAATTAATTGATTAATTACTTTAATTAATTATTAATTGATTTTAATTAATTATTTATTAGATTTAATTATTTAAAAATGATTTAAAAATTCTGAAAATAGTTTCGAGCTTTAAAATATATTCTAAATTATTTCCAAGGCTCGATAATTATTCTAAAATTATTTCAGAGCCAGAATTGGCCAACCGAACCCTGTTTATTAACTCGAAATTGATCCAACGACCCGTTTTAATTCTGAAAAATATTTTAAAAATCATTTTAAATACCAGAAAGCCTATTTATGACCCGAGACTTCTTTCTAAATGTTATATCATTGATTACGTGATGTATTATATGCTATATGTGACTTGTTAATTGACTATCGGTCTATATATTCGGTGTTTACTTGATTATTGCATAACTTTCAATCCGTTAATCGGATTTGGATAAACCGAAGGGTAGATAGAAGTATGTGTTGAATAGAATTCCATGAGTAAATTATTGATAGATGTTTATGATATGTGAGCAGAAGAGGCAAGACGTAGGAAAGGGAAACAGATAGTTGAGGAGTAAGACGCTTGTGATTGGAAGCGAGTGCAGTGTAGTAAGCTAATATCAGGCAAGTATTCCGAACTTTCTCGAAATATTGTAATACGTGATAGTCTTGTTGATATTGTAAGTGCTTTGAAGCACTGAAACCTAAACCCTGATTCCAGTTATTGTTCTTGAGCCATGAACCTTATTCTTTCTAGACCATTGATTGTTGTATACCCAACACGAATCTCAAGTATACGATACTACTCCACAAATACATGCAAAACAAAATCCCAAACACTGAACTGAATTACTTGTACATTCAATCATTGTATCATATGCATTGAAAGCCCAAATATTTGAAACCCTGAAATGTTGATTCCTTTGTTATCCAATTCTTTCATTACCCAGCATCCAAGCTTTAAATTGCCTTATTGATCCTTACAAGGATTGAAACCCTTTCATTGTTAAACATTTATTATTGTTAATAATTTCGGTTATTGTTTATTATCGCATATTCTGTTATTATGTTAGAATTGGATTGTTTTTATAAAATTGTGGACTAGATTCGTGGTCAGACCATATAATGGTCAAGTTAGGCCAATGTGTGCCTTGGATCTAATAGTTAGAGCAATGCTGTGTGCCTTGCTCGGGGTTAGTGCGTGATTGATCAGCAGCCTAACCTTGGTTTTTAAATTAAAAGTATAATATCCAATTCTAAATCATAATCCAATGTTCACTTGATATCATAATCATATTCACCTGATGATCATTATTCTCAGTTTTGTCATTGTGACTTGCTGAGCTAGTTAGCTCATTTGTGCGATGTTGTTTATATTCTTTCCAGTTAAAAAGGAACCAGTTGGTAGCGAGGATCCCCAGTCCAGCGCGAGAGCTAGAGGTTCAGGTTGAGAAAGCTGAGCTAGTAGGCTTCTTTTGGGATAATTTAAGTTTGTAAAAGTTCGTAATAATGTTTAATACTCAGTTTGAGTTTGAAATAGTTGGGATTTGAACGGTTTGTAATATATTAGTGTGTTTGGCTTGTGTGCATACTTTAACCTGTTGTGGTCCGTGGTGGTTGGTAAGTAGGGTCACTGCATATATTATTATTATCTTTATTATTGTTATAAGCAGGTTATAATTAAGGTGTGTGTGGACCCCAAACTTCTGACCCGGGTTTGGAGGGCGCCACATGAGAGGTAGTAAGGCTAGCTCATAAGCAACCTTTCCCACACGCCTCGAAATCTCAAAAGGTCCAACATAACGCGGACTCAGCTTTCCTTTCTTCCCAAATCTTGATAAACCTTTCCAAGGTGAAATTTTCAAAGCACTGCTTCACCAACTTCAAATTCCATATCCTTTCTGGCAGGATCAAAATATTTGCATTGACGATCTTGAGCTGCCACTAATCTTTTTTGAATGAGTTCTACTTTCTCTTTTGTCTGCTGGATCAATTCTGGACCCAAAATCTTTCTCTCACCACCTTCATCCCAACATATTGGAGATCAGCATCTTCTCCCGTACAAAGCTTCGTAAGGCGGCATTCCAATACCGGAATGCTAACTATTGTTGTAGGAGAATTTAACTAATGGCAAATATTCATCCCAACTTCCTTCAAAATATAGAGCACATACCCTTATCATGTCTTCTATAGTCTGAATTGTCCCTTCACTTTGACCATATGTATGCGGATGATACGCGGTACTCATATTCAGCTTCGTTCCAAGACAATCTTGAAAACTTCTCCAAAATATTGAATTAAATCGAGGGTCTCTATGTGAAACTATGGATACTGGAACTCCATGTCGAACCACAATTTCCTTCAGTTATAACTGGACCAATTTATCCAATGAGAATCTCTCGTTGATAGGAAGAAAATGCGTTGACTTTATCAATCTGTCAATATAACCCAAATAGCATCATGATTTGCCCCGGTCCTGGGTAATCCAACTACAAAATCCTTCGTGATATGTTCCCGCTTCCATTCTGGAATGTCCAATGGTTGTAGCAGTCCACTGGGTCTTTTGATGTTCCGCTTTGACTCGCTGTCAAGTGTAACATTTATTCACCCATTCCACAATTTCTTTCTTCATTCTTGGCCACCAAAAGTTTTCTCGTAAGTCTCTATCATCTTCGTACTCCCGGGATGAATTGAATATCTGGAGTTATGAGCGTCTCGAAGAATTTCATCTTTAGTTCGGTTACATTTGGTATCCATATCCTGGAAGAAAACCTTAAGATTCCTTTATCATCCTTTTGACTCCCTTTCTCTTCTCTTATCAACTCCTCTTGTTCATGGCTCATTACTTCTTCCTGACATCTCCTTATTTTCTCCAATAATTCTGGTTGAAAAGATATAGCACACAACATATCCGTAGACACACTTGGAATACTGACATCTATTTCAGGCTTCTCAAATTCCTTGACCAATTCCTCAGATGAAGTGATCATTTTTAACTTTATTTTCTGCTTAGAGCATCTGCCACCACATTTGCTTTTCCTGGATGATAATTAATGGTACAATCATAGTCCTTGATAAGTTATAGCCATCTTCTCTGCCTCATGTTCAATTCCTTCTGGGTGAAAATATACTTTAAACTCTTGTGGTCCGTGTAGATCTCACACTTTTCTCCATAAAGATAGTGCATCCATATCTTCAATGCAAATACTGTAGCTGCCAATTCCAGATCATGAGTTGGATATTTCTCTTCATGTGGTTTCAGTGTCTTGAAGCGTAGGCTATCACCTTGTCATGCTGCATCAAAACACATCTCAATCCTTTGTATGACGCGTCACTGTGGATCCCAAAGTTTCCTTGATCATCTGGTAAGACTAGCACTAGTGAAGATACTAATATGTTCTTTAATTCTTGGAAACTCTCCTCACACTTCTCATCCCATTCAAATTTCTGGTTCTTTCTGTTGAGCTTTGTTAACGGTGTGGCTATCTTCACAAAATCTTGCACAAATCTTCTGTAGTAACCTGCCAATCCCATGAAACTTCATACTTTTGTTGGTGTCTTTTATCTCTCCCAGTTGATTATAGCTTCAATCTTTGACGGATCCACTTCCACTCCTTTATTGATAATTATGTGCCCAAAAAATCGTACTTCTTTTAACCAAAATTCACACTTTGAAAACTTTGCAATTTCTCCTATCATAGTGTTTCCAGAAATATTCTCAAATGCTCTGCATGCTCTTCTTTCGTTTTGAAATAGATCAGAATTTCATCTATGAATACAATTATGAACTTATCCAAATACTTCTTGAATACTCGATTCATCAGATCCATAAAAGCTGCTGGTGCGTTTGTTAATCCAAATGCCATTACCAAAAAATCATAATGTCCATATCCGGTTCTGCATGCGATCTTCAGAATGTCTTCTGGCTTGATTTTTAGTTGATGATATCCATATCTTAAATCAATCTTAGAAAACTATACAGCGCCTTTCAGATGATCAAACAAATCATCGATCTTTGGCAACATATACTTGTTCTTAATGGTCAGCTAATTCAATTCCCGATAATCGATACACAATCACATACTCCCATCTTTCTTCTAGACAAACAATACTAGTGCGCCCCACAGGGATACACTGGGTCTTATAACTCCATTCTCCAAAAGATCTTGCAGTTGATATGCCAATTCCTTTATCTCCATTGGTGCCATTCGATACGGAGCTTTAGAAACTGAATCTGTTCCGGGTGCTAAATCAATCGCAAACTCAATCTCTCTGTCAGGAGATAATCCTAGAAGATCGTCTGTAAAGACATCTGGGAACTCATTGACAACTGGAATTGCTTTTGGTGCTGGAACTTCTTTCTTGGTGTCTATCACATGGGCCAAATACGCCTCACAATTCTGACACAATAACTTCTTGGCTTGAGTTATCGTTAATAACTTCTTTTCCTGTTTACTTCCTCGAAATATGACTTTCTTCTTACTAACCAATGTCTAAAGTCTCACTTTCCTATTCTTACAATCAATCTGAACGTTATTCTCTGACAACCAATCCATTTCTAGAATAACATCAAATTCTCCCAACTTAAAAGGTATTAAGTTGTCATAGAAATGATGTCCTCCTATCTCTATCATTAACGCTTGTTCTAAACAATTCAACTTCGTAATGCAGTTTATCGACAAAATCTTGAGAAATAAATGATCTTGTAGCTCTAGAATCAGTTAAAACTTTAGCATCTCGGAGTTGATTGGAAGCGTATCTACAACCACGTCGGAACTCTGAACAACATCATTCATTGTTATGTTGAATGTTCTAACTTTGGGTTGAGATGGTGGTCCTTCAATCCTTGGAACACTCTGAGATGGAACACCTGTAATCCTTGGTGTGTTACTCGTTGTACCTTATGTTGGATAATTTCTAGTGATATACCTTGGCTTCCCATACTTATAACAAACAGCTCCCAAATTCTGACCTTGGGTCGGATTCTGACATATATCAGCAAAGTGTCCCTTCCTGCCGCACTTGAAATACATCACATTGGCATTACAATTCCTAAAGTGCTTTCTACCACAAAACTGGCAATCCGGTGTTGGTGAAAGATTGGACCTTTGCTGATTTGAATTCTGAAAATGGTTGCCTTATCCTCCATTTCCCGATTATGGTCTTCTGAATCCCACATTCTTGTTACCCTGAAATTCTGGCCTTTTATTGAAACGGCCCTGGAAATTACCCTGTTGCTGACCTCCTCTCGAGGTTTCTTTTTTCCTTTTCTTTCCGTCCTTTTCTCTCTGAGACATGCCACTTCTACTTTCGATCACCATCGCTTTCTGAACCACTGCCACATATGAAGTCAACTCAAATATGGCCAATCTATTATAAATCCAACATTTCAATCATTGTTCAAAACTTCTTGCTTTCTTTTCGTCCGTATCAACCTAATATGGCACAAACCTCGCTAACTCAGTAAATTTAGCCTCATACTCAGCAACAGTAAGATCACCTTGTGTCAGGTTCAAAAACTTGATCTCTATTTGATTCTTCATGTACCTCGGGAAATACTTCTCCAGGAACAACTCTATAAACCTTTCCCAAGTTACAAACTCACCTCCTTCCAATGCTTGTGTGGATTCCCACCAATAGTTTTCCTCACGCTTCAGAAAGTAGCTGGCTAACCCGGGGTCTAGATTTGGGAGTCACTGACCAATAAACCACAATATAATAGAAACAATGGAATAATATAATAAATATGACCCCTTGCATACAACTGGATCGATCACAAGTTATAGTATGAAACAGACACTAAAACAAACCAACTGTTATTACAACCCATAAGTCTAATTAGTTTTACAGACTATTCAAATTTTATTACAAACATCTAGACTAGTCAAGCATCCCAAAATAGTCTTCCTGTAAACACACCAAACTATCTACAAGTACACTTCTCCAGGTCAAACATGGAACTCAGGCCTGCTCTGACTTAGCTGAAAGATTAGAATAATAAACAAGTATGAGCGAAAGAAATGCACAACAAGCAGTATAAAGTGTGCTTGAAATGATAAACCACATATTGATAATAACTGAATAACAGGATAAAACCAGTGATGTTTGATCAATAATAAAAGCTAAACAAACTATCAATAATAAACGATAATTTTTGGATTGGATTCTATCTCCGACGGACGTACTATCACATGTTGATCAACCCGTGTGATAGCACTGGATCATGGTTCATAGAAATATGTCCCAAAACATGAGTACTCAAATAAAAAGGCAATATATCTGCCTATGGCATAAGTTGTGTTATAATATTTCATATAACACTTGGTCCTCCGCTGGACCGTCCGCCCTGGTCACTTACGCATTCATCCAATCCATAAAAACATTTTGATTAAAGGAGCCGGTTCAAATGACATCCTTAAAAATATAACCCCCCATTTCACATGGTCCGGAGTCATCTCAACAACTGATGGAAAAATAACTAGAACAATTAGATATTCGGTAATCTCAACTCAAAGTTCCATTGTATAGAGTAATTTTGCAGCGAAATATAAAACATTTAACTATTCTGAACTTAGAATAGTATAGAAATGGATATACTAGAGTTCAGAATCAATATCACTTGAATGATAAGTGAATACATAGATACTTGCATAACAGGATTCATAATAAACATCACTTGAACAATAAGTGAAGGTAGGGATACTTGACTGGTATACTTGATAACCTCTTACTATAACTCTGGCTTACAATTGCTGGCTACTAACTCCGTCTAACACTTGAATGCACTCCTTGCTACTCGATTCTATAAACAAAAAAAGACTATCTTAATTGACAGAACCAAACTCAATCGACGTAACTATACGTCTTGACATCTACCCGATCGTTTATAACTAACCATTGCATTCTAAAACTGTAAACAGATAGCATGCATGTAAAATAGCATATAATCATGGTATTCATATAACAAGTAATAATATATTTCATGTAATACATAAATCAAATAGTCAAAGGATAGGTCTCAATACGTTTAGAACTGAAATCAGGTGAATAATAGTGTTTATTGATCAAATAGCGACTCAGAATGATTCATAATTGAAATGACATTATATTACAAAAGAAATCAGGAATTGAAAGTATTTTTATTGAAAGCGTAATGTTTTTCTGAGTCTGTACGCGTTCGTTTCGTATTAAACGGACGAACGGTTTATTTATTATGTATAAAATAAGAATTAAATGGGAATAAATCAATTAATAATAACATTAATTGATTTTTAAATACCAAAATATAATTTTTAAAAGCTTAAAAATAATTTTTAGGATTTATTTGAATTAATTATAGATAATTGTATTTTATTTAACTATTTATAAATAAAATTAATTAATTAAAATAAATTATACATAATTAAGACAATTATGGATTTTTGAAAAAAATAAAAAAAAAATTTGGGAATTTAAAATAATTCAGAAAATAATTTTTAGAATATAAATAATAAGTAAATGATTTTTTGAAATTAAACTAAACGATTTTTAGAAAAACAGAAACGAATTTTGAATTATTTATAAAAGAAAATACCACAAACAGTTTTCAGGATTTAGTATTTGGGGGAAAAAGATCTAAAGCGGGTCAGCTGGGCGGGTTGGAATCGGGTCATCCAGGTCGACGAAGAACGTCAAAACTGCCGGATTTTAGCCCAGATTCTGGCCGGTTGAAATTTCCTGGGAAGCCTTGATTTGGACCAAATCGAAACGGTATGAACTGTTTCTCAGTCTCAGCCCTAACCATGGACTCCCAGATCTTCGTTTTATCAGACAACAACCACCATAAACGCCGCAAACCCGAACTCCGTCCAACCACCATTAAAACCGATGGACATAGAATTTCCCGGCGAAAAATCCGATTTGGCTAAATCCTCAACCAAATTCGAAGTATAATACACGAAATTAAAGTTTATTAAAACCACAATCTTTTCACCATATCAAAATCATCACATGAATCAAGATCAGTCTCTAAAATCGAATTCAAATAAGCAAACACGAAGCATAAACTAAAACCTTATTCGACTAAATCCGAACTCAAAGAAATCAACTAAACATACAAATCGACTCTATAAATCATTCTAAAGCTATTTGCAATCCAAAAAATAATCAACAATCAATGGAAATCAAAAAATCGATTTCAACATCAAGAACATCAAAAAATCGATTTTACCAGAACCTCAACCTCATATTGTGATGTTGATATCAACAGAAAGGGCTTGAAACAAGGATCAATTTAGTTATTAGAACGTTCGATTTGGTTTCCTAAATCAATCACAATCATGAATCAAAGCTTTTCTCAAGAATTTTACCCCAAAAATGTTCTTGGTTTTCTTATTTTATTTTCTGAATTCTTGATAAATAAATGAATAAAATAAATTCTTGCAGCTATTTATATTTTTGGAAAATAAATAACCCTAAATCAATTAAGGGTGTTTTTATTCCCATAATTAAAATAGTTAGGCCCAAAAATAATAATTACGGGGAATAATTTTAAAAGCAATAAAATACAAACTTTATATCAAAATTTCCCAAAAATTGTGAATAATTCAAAAATGCAAAAATACTGGGTATTTGAAATATGAATGATTTTATAAAAATACAAACGTGAAATTTGTGGGCTTTGACGTCCTGGTACATTATTTTTGAAATACAAATTGATTTCTAAATTAAAAGAAAAACCCGAAGACGCATAAAATACATTCAAATGCGCATAAAGCGAGACAAATCGAGTACCTCGATAATGACACAAATAAATATGAATCCAGATTGCAGATCGATTCATATAATTGAAGTTTAAACACATATTAATTACTCAAAAAAATTTCTGGTTCACACGGGAATACAAATAACACTCATAACATTTAGTAACATGGCAATAATCACTTTAAACTTATAAAACACATAATATTTATTTATTTAACATATATATTCACATAATTTTCCCGGATATTACACTTTTCCTGTCTATTTTACATCCTGCAAAATATGCATATGAGTATCCAATTACCTTAAATTATGAATATCTAGGATACCATAATACATGATTCATGGTGTTTTTGAGATATTTAAAAATTCTTTTCACAACTAATAGATGTGGTTCCCTTGGATAAGCTTGGAACCTTGCACAGAGACAGGTACCATACATGATATCAGGTCAACTAGTAGTTAAATATAGGAGTGATCCAATCATACCTTTGTAGTTAGTTATATCCACTGATAAACCAGTATCTAAATCTAACTTGGTTGTAATGGCCATTGAAGTTGTTGCAGTTGAATTGTCTTGCATTCCAAATCTTTTGAGAAAATTCCTGGTGTATTTGGATTGATTTATGAAGATCCCTTTTTCAGTCTGTTTTACTTGTAAACCCATAAAATAACTCAATTCTCCCATCATACTCCTTTGATATCTTGACAGCATTAGATTTGCAAACCTCTCACATAGTTTATCTTTAGTGGAACCAAAAATGATATTATCAACATATATATGTACTAACAACAAGTCCTTATCATTGTATTTATAATATAGAGTTTTGTCAATTTTACCTCTTGTGAAACCACTTTCTAATAAAAATAGGGCAAGTGTTTCATACCAGGCCCCTGGAGCTTGTTTTAGTCCATAGAGTGCTTTATCCATTTTATAGACATGATCAGGATATTTTGAATCAATTAACCCTGGAGGCTGCTCAACATAAACTTCCTCTTCAATTTCACCATTTAGAAATGCACTCTTCATATCCATTTGGAACACTTTAAACTTCATGTGAGCAGCATAGGCTAAGAAGATTTTAATTGCCTCAAGCCTTGCAACTGAAGCAAAAGTCTTATCATAATCGATGCCTTCTTGCTGTGAATAACCCTTGCAACCAGTCTTGCTTTATTTCTTATAATGATGCCCTTACTATCAATTTTGTTTCTTAACACCCATTTTGTACCAACAACTAATTTGTTCTTTGGACTTGGCACAAGAGTCCAGACTTTGTTCCTTTCAAATTCATTAAGCTCCTCTTGCATTGCTGTAACCCAGTCAGCTTCTTCAACTTTCTTTGGTTCAGTTTGAGATAGAAAAGAATGGTAGAGATATTCATTTTGAGTGGCTTTTCTGAATCTTACACCACTATCAGGAATTCCAATGATTAAGTCAGGTGTGTGTGACTTAGACCATTTCATTGCAGATGGAAGTTGACTCCTTGAAGTAGAACCTCCCCTTGATCCACGAACTCTCTTGTATCTCTTTGACTTGTACCACTATCATTTCCTGATGCTCCCCCTGAATTAGTATTTTCAGTGCTACGAGTATTTGATCCATCAGTATTTGAGGAATCAGAGTCTGATGAATTATTTACTGATGTTCCTTGAGTTGAATTACTTGTAGAAGACTCTTGATGTGAATCATGTTTCTCCCCCTCAACATGTGCTTCAGTATTTAAAGAATTTCCACTGTTATGTGGATCATCAGAGTTTAGAATGATATCATGATTTACTGTATCAGGACTTTTTAGTATATCAGGATTTAACTGTTCGACATATGGTACTTCATTTTCAAATCTCAACACATCATGGTCATCCGCATCTTCCAGACCTGTGATTTTATTGTCATCAAAAGGTACATGTATAGATTCCATGTGTGTCTTTGTTCTTAGATTGTAAACTCTGAAGGCTTTTGAGACAATGGATATCCCACAAAAATGCCTTCATCAGCTTTTAGATCAAATTAAGTTGTTCTGGATGAGTTTTGGACAAAACACTTACAGCTAAAAATGTGAAAGTACTTCAAATTTAAATTTTTTCCCTTCACCATCTCAAATGGTGTTTTACCATGCTTGTTGATCAATGTTGCATTTTGTGTGAAGCAAGCAGTTTGCACAGCCTCAACCCAGAAGTAGGTAGGCAATCTTGCTTCCTTTAGCATGGTTCTTGCAGCTTTTATGAGAATTCTATTCTTTCTTTCAACAACTCCATTTTGTTGTGGAGTTCCAGGGGCAAGAAATTCTTATTTTATCCCCTTGTATTTGCAGAACTCTTCCATAGAAATGTTTTTGAATTTAGTTCCATTATCACTTCCAATTATCTTCACTTTGTATGTTGATCCTTTTTCCAGCTCTCTCACATGATCAAGAAGAATGGATGGAGATTCATACTTGGTGTGCAGAAAATACACCCATGTGTATCTTGTATATTCATCAACAATTACAAGTGCATACCTTTTCTTGGAAATTGACATTACATTTACTGGACCAAAGAGATCAATAAGAATTAGATAATATGGTTCAAGAATAGAGGATTTAGTTTTACTCTTGAAAGATGTTTTCCTTTGTTTAGATTTATGGCATGAGTCACATAATCCATCAGGAGTAAATAATGTATTGGGAAATCCTCTTACAAGATCTTTCCTCACAATTTCATTGGCATTGTTGAAATTAAGATGAGAAATTCTTTTATTCCAGTCCCAGATGTCTTCCACAGATGCTCTACTAAGTAGATAAACTTCTGATTCATCAATATTTGTGGAGGTCCTGGCTTCATATAAGTTACCATGTCTTACATCAGTCATTGCAATCTGGCCATCAGACTTACTGACAATTTCCCAATGTTCTTCATAAAAATTCACATGGTAACCTCTGTCACACTGATTAAATTATACTTGAGTCCTGCAACTAGAGCTACATCTTTAATGATGACATTCCAAAGTTTGATTTTGCCATATCCCAATATTTTTCCTAAGTTTCCATCTCCATAAGAAACACTTGGGCCAACCTTCTCCTTAAACTTTGATAGCAGGGATTTATAACCAGTCATATGTCCTAAGCATCCACTGTCCAAGACTAGAGAATTTCACATGTTACCCTACAATCAGTATTTAAATTAATTAGTGTTTTTAAGGACCCAGAATTGCTTGGATCCTTTGTCCTTTTTAAATTTATTAACATATGTAGCAGAAGACTTCATATCAGTATTTATGTTAACATTCTTACTATTAGTATTTACACATGCAGAAACAGTTTTTGCTTTATTTAAAGAGGGTTTCAGTTTATAATAATGATAATATAAATTGTGATACTCATTACATGTATAAATAAAGTACCACACACTACCACAATGAAAACAAGGATTCTGTGGTTTATATCTAACTGCTCTATTCCTAAACTCTGATTTGGGAGGAATAGTATTTATCTTTTTATTCTTCCCGCAAGAATTAGCAAGATGATTAGTACTACCATAGTTCAAGCATGTCTTTCTAGGTGCACTGGGAACAATTTTATAAGTACCATTTTCATTAACACCTACTTTTCCATTCCTATTTATCCTAGGCTTTTTCTCCTTGTCTTTTATGTGCAATTCCTTCATATTTTGCTTAAGCTGTTTTCGAGTCATTAAACCAACATTTACTGATCTTGTGTGAACTAGTTCACTCTTATCAGTATTTAAGTTTGATTTAGGTGTTGTGGTTAATCCTACCTCAAAAACTGACTTAACAGCATCAACACTTGAATTAAACTTAATAGGTTTCATATGAACCTTGTTTAATATAACCTTAGTATTAGTATTTACTGGTTTAATTCTCTCAGTTTCTTTTCCATTTTTTATCAGAATTAGATCAATTTGCATATCCTAATCCTGATCCCCAACAACTATTTTCTAAAATTTTCTGAGTTTTTTTTCCTGGGTTAGTCCAAAGCTTAATAATCTCTCTTTCTTTAGCTAACTCCTTTGCTAGATAAACATGCTTTTCTAACATTTTTTCTCTAACATAAACAACATTATCTCTTTCTTTTTGGATTTCTAGCATGGAAAGTAACTCAATTTCTAGGTGATCATTTCTTTTCTTTAACTCAGAGTTTTCACTCTTAATATGCAGAGATTTAAGAAACAATCTTAATTCATAGATATCATCAGTATCAAAAGTAAGTGTGGTTTGAGGTACCTTTAATTCAGTAGTGCCAACCTCAGTTTCAGCATTTTCCATGAGAGCATAGTTAACACCATCATCTGAATCTTATGAATCATCCTAGTTTTTCTTCTTTGTGTTCAAGGCTTGTTTCTTCTTAGCTTTTGGTTTCTGCAGTCAGCTACAAAGTGTCCAATTCCATCACAGTTATAGCACCTTTTTTTGACTTGTCAAATTTTCCATATTTTGATTCCTTCCAAACAGTATTTCTTCTATCATTCCTCTTATCAGAGTTTGAGGAGGTGAAACCCTTTCTAGAAAACCTTTTCCCTTTCTTAAAGTTCTTGTAGACCATCTTTTTGAAGCTTTTAACCACTAGAGCAACTATTTGTTCCATATCTTCATTGTTATCATGATGACTATCAGTATCTGATTCATTATCAGTATTTAAATCATCATCAGAGTTTGATGACTCGGTATCAGACTTTGTAATCATAGCTTTTCCTTTGGAGTGACATTTTCTCTTAGCTTTCTCCATTGGCTTCTCTTCAACTTTAAGTTCAATTAGTCTTGACTTTGATCCTTTTCTCTTGATTCTTTGCTCCATCACTAGTTCATAAGTCTTCAACATGCCATAAATCTCATCTAGAGATATTTCCTCAAGTTCATAATTATCCCTATTGATGTGACCTTAAAGTCCCACTTTTCAGGGAGTGCAATTAGAAACTTCAAGTTCGAGTCCTCTTAGTCATTTTCCTTGTTGATAAGAGATAAGTCATTCAACATATTTTGAATTCTATCATAGATCTCAGTTAAGGACTCATTGTCTCTTGAGTGAAAGTGATCATATTCTTGAGTAAGTATTGTCCTCCTATTTTTTTTATAGCAATAGTACATTGACACTTTACTTTCAAAGCATCCCAAATTTCCTTTGATGTTTTACATCCAATAACCCTATTGGACATAACACTATCAAGACTACTATGAAGAATATGTCTTACTTTTGCATCTTTCATAAGAGATGAAAGATCCTCAGAACAATAGTCCTTCTTATCTTTATCAACCATATTTTCATCTTGTCCAACAACTGCTACTACCATCTTCGTTGGCCTATGAGGACCATCATAAAAGCTACTTAGATATTCAGGATCTGTAGTTTCTAAACACATGGCCATCTTAACCTTCCAGATTGGATATTCATGAATCTTCAAGATTAGAACTTTGATAGCCTCATATCTACTCATATTATGATTGATGGGTTGATTGGATGGTGGATGAGGTGGGGGATTCGGTTGAGCTTCTTTGTCTGCCATTAAAGATTGATTTTTAAATCTTAAACTATTTGTATATCAACGGCAAGCTCTGATACCAATTTTTAGGTCCGTAATACAACTGTAGAGGGGGGGTGAATAAAGTTTATGCAAACAATTCGATAAAGCTTAATAGAATCAACAATTTTTATATTAATCAGATAAAAACTGTTGCAAAAGTACTCTCTCAAAAGGATAAACAATTATCCTTGAGAGCTGCTAGGTTATCTAAAAGATATAACAATTTGTTACACCTATAGTGTAAACCTAATATGTGCATATATAGTGTCATAGTTACATAATCAATAAGGAACCATGTTAGGAATATATGTGCATTAGTTTGATGATATGTTTAACAAAACACTTAAGTAGAAATTCAGTGTCTGTAGCCTCAACGGATAAGACCACTTTGGCTATCCGTTGATGGTGTAGCTTTACTTAGAAATAAGTCTAGTGTTGTAGCATATTTCAGTCTCTGTATTTAAGATGTAATTCTTAGAAGTTGAGAGAAACTATGAGTCATGTTGACTACTAGAAGATATGCAGATAGGAAGGCCAATTGTAAATATTTCATGCCTTGTAATTTTGTATAAATGAAGTGGTATCAACGGATGACTTAAAGACCTTCAACGGATGAGAAGCTAAGCTTCAACGGATGTCTCTAAAGCTTCAACGGATAACATCCTTCAACGGATGAGAGCATCAACGGATAACATCCTTCAACGGATGAGTGTATCAACGGATGAAAGCTTCAACGGATGTTCTGATTAACCGTTGATAAGTGGTAGTTGTACCTACAAACAGAGGCACGTGGGTGAACAGAGATAACTGAAATGTGGCAGCCTAATTTCAGGAACATCAGAAAAAGCAGCCGTTCTACTCTAGTATAAAGAGATATTAAGTCAACAAAGTACTGGAGTGAACTGGAGAAGAAACAAGTGGAGATCTTACTTTATTATTTTATATATCCTTGTCTTCACTTGTAAACTTGGTAACATATAAACCAAGTAGTAGCTAGTAATTAGATAAGAATTTTTCCAGAGCTGTTTAGAAAAATCTTGAGAGAAAAATTATCTAGTTTGTACTAGGATGCAGCTGTGATCAAATTCTCAGATCACAGAATTTCTGAAATACCATCTCTGGTGGAACAACAAATCCACCAGAAAAGTTTTTAAAGGTCTATTGTGTTCTTTACATTTGTGTTTGAATATATATCTGTCTGTATCAGCTTAAAGCAATTCACACACTTGTTCATCTTGAACACACAGTCTTTATAAACTGCTCAAAACTTGAAAAAGTTTTGAGATTTACATTCAACCCCCCTTCTGTAAATCTCATTGTTAGTTCACTAGAAATAACAATTGGTATCAGAGCAGGCTCTTGACAAACAAAGAGTTTAAAGATCTTGGAATCTAACAAAGATGAGTAAGAAGGATATTGGAGTAAAAATCCCAGTTCTTGACAGAGACAATTATCACCACTGGAAGGTGAAAATGCACCTTCATCTACTCTCCCAAGATGAAGGTTATGTAAACTGTATTGAGAATGGTCCTCACATTCCCCACAAAGTAGCCACAGTTGCTACGGCCACAATTGCTGTTGGTCAATCCATTCCAAAACCTAGAGCAGAATGGACAATGGAAGACACAGAAGAAGTCCACAAGGATAAGAAGGCTATGAACATTTTGTTTAATGGTCTTGACAAGGATATGTTTGATAATGTGATAAATTGCTCAACTGCCAAAGAGGTTTGGGACACAGTTCAGCTGTTGTGTGAAGGTACAGAACAAGTAAAAGAGAACAAGATGCAGCTTCTCATTCAACAGTATGAGTATTTTCATTTTGAAGAAAATGAATCTTTAAATGACACATTTAACAGATTCCAAAAGCTGTTGAATGGATTGAAGCTGTATGGTAGAGTGTACCAGGTGAAGGATTCAAATCTTAAATTCTTAAGATCCTTGCCAAAGGAATGGAAACCCATGACTGTCTCCTTAAGAAACTCTCAGGATTATAAGGACTTCACTCTTGAAAGATTATATGGAATCTTGAAGACTTATGAACTAGAGTTGGAACAGGATGAGGTATTGGAGAAGGGGAGAAAGAAAGGAAGTTCAGTTGCATTGGTAGCTGAAAATGAGAGGGAATGCAGACAAGAAACTGTGAGATCTACATCAAACTCCAAAGATGGTACAAGATATCAGGAATCAAGCAAAGGAAAAGAGCAAGTTGCTGAGAATGAAGACAACTCCAGTCAAGATGACTCTGATAGTGTTGATGAGCATCTTGCATTTCTGTCCAGGAGATTTGCAAAGATGAAGTTTAAGAAAAACACTAGAGCCACTAAACCTCATAAGAACATGGTGGACAAATCAAAGTTCAAGTGTTTCAATTGTGGTATAAGTGGACACTTTGCAAGTGAGTGCAGAAAGCCAACTTCTGAAAAGAAGAAATTTGACCAAGTAGATTACAAGAAGAAATATTTTGATCTGCTCAAGCAAAAGGAAAAGGCTTTCATTACTCAAGAAAAAGATTGGGCAGCTGATGGGGAGGAAGAGAATGAAGATGTGGAGTATGTCAACTTAGCTCTCATGGCTGATTCTGAGGAAAATGAAGTTAGTTCATCAAGCAATCAGGGAAATAGAAGAAATCTATGGTACTTGGACAGTGGCTATTCAAGACACATGACAGGAGATTTCTCCCTGCTCACAGAGTTTAAGGAAAGAGCTGGCCCTAGCATAACCTTTGGAGATGACATCAAAGGGTTTACTATGGGATATGGCTTGATTTCAACAAGGAATGTCATCATTGATGAAGTTGCATTAGTTGATGGTCTCAAACATAACTTACTGAGCATCAGTCAACTATGTGATAAAGGGAATACAGTTTCCTTCAATTCTGAAGCCTGTGTTGTCACTAGTAAGAAAGACAACAAAGTGGTTCTAACTGGAGTTAGAAAAGGAAATGTGTACTTAGCTGACTTCAACTCTACAGATGCAGAATCTATTACTTGTCTCTTCAGCAAGGCAAGTTCAGTTGAAAGTTGGCTATGGCACAAGAAGCTATCCCATTTGAATTTCAAGACAATGAATGATCTAGTCAAAAAGGACTTAGTAAGAGGAATTCCTCTTGTTGAATTCTCAAGGGATGGTCTGTGTGATGCTTGTCAGAAAGGCAAACAAAGGAAAGCATCATTCAAGAGGAAGCTTGAAACAACAATTGATGAACCATTACAGCTACTACATATGGATTTGTTTGGACCAGTCAATGTATTGTCAATTGCAAGAAAAAGATATTGCTTAGTGATTGTAGATGATTTCTCAAAGTTTTCATGGGTCTATTTTCTTGGATCAAAGAATGAAGCAAGTGAAATCATTATCAATCACATCAGGCAAGTCAATAATCATCCTGACCTGAATGTTAGGAATATCAGGAGTGACAATGGAACTGAGTTCAAGAATTTATCAATGAGGCTGTTCAGTGAAGAAAATGGAATCATGCATGAGTTCTCAGCTCCAAGAACACCTCAGCAAAATGGGGTAGTTGAAAGAAAGAACAGATCTTTAATTGAGGCTGCCAGAACAATGCTTGAAGAATCAAAGTTACCAACATATTTCTGGGCTGAAGCTGTTAATTGTGCATGTTCCACTCAAAATATCTCTTTGATCAATCAAGCTAAAGGCATGACTCCTTATCAGTTGTTCAAGAGAAGAAAACCAACTCTAAACTTTCTTCATGTCTTTGGATGTAAATGCTTTATACTAAGGAATCAATCTGACCATAAAGGGAAGTTTGATGCAAAGGCTGATGAAGGGATATTTGTTGGTTATTCAGCTGGAAAATCTTATAGGGTCTACAATCTAAGAACCAACATTGTTATGGAATCTGTGCATGTTGTGTTTGATGATAAAAAGATTGATGGACTAACAGATGAGGGACAATATGAGAGACTCAAATTTGACAACATTGAGATATATTGTGATAATAGTGAAGAGGAGATTGATGGAGATGACACTTCAAAAGGGATTCAAAACATGCCCTTGGATAATGCACAAAATACTGCATCCGTTGATAGAGGCAATGCAGTATCCGTTGAAAGACATAGTGCATCATCCGGTGAAGTACAAAATGAAGCATCCGTTGATCATATTTCATCAACGGATAATCGATTTACATCATCAGTTGATAGAACTCCAAGTTCCCTGCAAAGGACCAACAACTCAGGAGGAGTTTCAACTAGTCAACACTCTGTCTCACATCATGACAATACTGAGGCCACCTCATCTAGAGCACATCTTCCACTTCAAAGGAAATGGACCAAGAATCATCCCTTTGAACTGATCATTAGTGATGCATCATCTAAAGTGCAAACAAGAAGAGCTACTCAAGATGAATGTCTGTATAGTAGTTTTCTATCTAAGGAGGAACCTAAGAAAGTGGAAGAAGCCTTATTGGATCCAGATTGGATATTAGCTATGCAGGAAGAGCTAAACCAATTTGAGAGAAACCAAGTTTGGAAGCTGGTACCCAAACCAAAGAACAAGAGTCCTATTGACACAAAATGGGTATTCAGAAACAAGATGGATGAAAATGGCATTATCATAAGGAATAAAGCCAGATTGGTTGCTAAAGGCTATTCTCAGCAAGAGGGAATAGATTTTGATGAGACATATGCTCCTGTTGCAAGACTTGAAGCCATCAGAATTTTTCTAGCCTATGCAGCCCATGCCAATTTCAAAGTCTATCAAATGGATGTCAAGAGTGCATTTCTAAATGGGAAATTAGAGGAAGAAGTCTATGTAAGTCAACCTCCAGGATTTGAAGATCCAAATTTTCCAGACTATGTATATTATCTGTTGAAAGCACTCTATGGACTGAAGCAAGCACCTAGAGCCTGGTATGAAACCTTATCAAAATTTCTTTTGGAGAATCACTTCACTAGAGGTACTGTTGATAAAACTCTCTTCTTTAGGAATGTTAATGGCTCTAGTATACTTGTTCAAATTTATGTAGATGAGATAATATTTGGTTCTAAAGATGATAAACTTTGTAAAAAGTTTGCTAAGCTAATGCAAAGTAATTATGAAATGAGCCTTATGGGAGAACTAACCTATTTTCTTGGTTTACAAGTTAAACAAGTTAGTAATGGAATTTTCATTAGTCAAACTAAATATATTCATGATCTTTTAAAGAAGTTTGACTTAATGGAATGTTCATCTGCAAAAACTCCCATGGCCACTGCCACCAAACTTGAATTAAATAAGACTGAAAGGTCTGTGGACATTACAAGTTATAGAGGCATTGGTTCACTTTTATATTTAACTGCTAGCAGACCAGATATAATGTTTGCTACATGTCTGTGTGCTAGATTTCAAGCTGATCCTAGGGAGTCTCACTTAATAGCTATCAAAAGGATTTTCAGATATCTCAAGGATACACCAAATTTAGGTATTTGGTATCCTAGAGAATCTGGCTTTGATCTAATTGGTTATTCAGATGCAGACTATGCAGGTTGCAAAATAGACAGGAAAAGTACAACAGGCTCCTGCCAATTCCTGGGAAACAAGCTTGTATCATGGTTTAGCAAAAAGCAAAATTCAGTCTCTACTTCTACAGCTGAGGCTGAATACATTGCTGCTGGAAGTTGCTGCTCTCAAGTGTTATGGATGAGAAATCAACTCCTTGACTATGGACTTCATGTTGATAGAATTCCTATCCTTTGTGACAACACAAGTGCCATAGCCATAACAGAGAATCCTGTACAACACTCAAGAACCAAGAACACTGATATCAAGTACCACTTCATTAGGGAGCATGTCATGAATGGTACAGTGGAACTACATTTTGTTCCAAGTGAACAACAAATTGCAGACATATTTACCAAGCCACTTGATGAATCAACATTCACAAGATTAGTAAGTGAGCTAGGTATGCTTAATTACTCTTAAAATTCATGTCTTTATTGCAATTTGAATTGAAGCCTGAAATGTATTAGCTACTAGAACAAATTTGACTTCTAACACAGATTATTCCATCAACGGATGTTCCCTATCCGTTGAAAGTCAAAATTGTTCTGTCAACGGATGTTCATTATCCGTTGAAAGACAAATACACTTCTGGTAATTTTATCCCTCAACGGATAAAATGGTGTTATTCATCAACGGATAACTAATTATCTTATCCGTTGATGTGTCACGTCAGTAAGTCACAGCCGTTGATTCGTTTACTCAACCGTTGATACAAATATACAGTGTTGTATGTATGTGTATTTACGGTAGTTTTCAGAATTTCTACAGTTTTATTTATTCCTGAACGGCTATCACTTACTTAAAAGTATCCTTTAATTATTTTATTTACGTTTTAATTCAAGAAAGTATAAAAGCCCAATTGAATTCTTATTCTCACTTTACGCTTTCTTGCAATTATCATTCTCTCTCTCTCTTATTTCTCAAGTTCTTCTCTGCAACCTCTACTCACAACAATGGCACCAGTAGTCAAAATTATGTCTCAAACAGGATTTGTTTATGAAAAGAATAATTTCATAGTCTTGGTTGAAAAGAATGAAGCCCATTCTGATTATCACAAGATGATGGACTTCATCAAGAACTGCAAACTGAGCTATGCGATGTTGGAAGCCCCAACTATCTACTGTGAGGTGGTAGAGGAAATTTGGACAACTGCAGAGTTTAACTCCACAGATATGACTATTGCCTTCTCTCTCAAAGGTAAGGACTATTGCATTAATTGTGATGATATACAATCTTGCTTTAAGTTGCCTGAGAATAATGCCATGACACCACACACTGATAAAGATGTCTCTGCAATGCTAGATTCCATAGGCTATGCTTTTGATTCTGCTAGTTTAGGTAGTATTAGAAGGAAAGGCCTTAGGAAAGAATGGAGTTTTCTTGGAGATGCCTTTATCAAGGTTTTCTCTGGAAAAATTAGTAATTTTGATGCCATAACTTCATCTCTAGTTAATATGCTCTATATGCTTGTTTCTGATAGGTATTTTAATTTTAGCAATTGTGTTATGCTAGAATTAGGTTCCAGATTAGGTAACAAAGCTAATAGATCACATAACATCTACTTTGCTAGATTCTTTATGTTGTTAGCTAACCATGTTGCTGAAGGGTTGGTTATATCCAATGAGAATAATAAGCTCAAATGCTGGGCACAAGAGAAAAGGGTCCTTGCAGATCTTTTGAGAATGAACCTCAACAGCCAGGTGCCATTGGTATACTTGCCAATTATGAATGCACCACAGGTAAGTGAGGTAAATGTTTCCATAACTCCTACTATTTCCAACCCCATTGTTTCTTTGCCTTCTAGTGTGGCTATGGAACCTGTGTCTTTGACCAAACAGGCTCCTACCAAAGCCACCAAAACTAAAACTTCCAAAGTCAAGTCAAAGAAGCCTACCTCTGTTGTCTCTCAAAAGACAACAGTTGTAACAACTACCAAAAACCCTGAAGGGAGTGAACAGGGTGTGAGTGGTGTGGGGAGGGGTGAACATCAAAAAGCCCCCCAGGATAAGGTGGGAGAGGTGAGTGGTACCCAAGCTAGCCAAGCCACAGTTTCTCAAAAAGCTGTGGTGGTTGAAAAGGTATCTAGCACATCCCTAGTTGCATCCTCCCAAAAGGATGTTACTATTGAAAATAGTTCCCAACCAGGAACACAGAACAAACGAGGGAGGGACACTGAAGCCAAACACTCACCAACAAAAGCTTTTATTAGAAGAAAGAAGGCTAGAACCCAATCTTCTACACAGGGTGCACACACTGCATAGATACATCCATCTGTATCTATGCCTTCTCAAACTCAGGTTGATGTGGCTCCAATAAATATGGAGTCACAGCCCCATTCTCTCACAATAATCACACATCAATCACCAAACACTTCATCACCATCTCTGGATGTGGATATGTTATTCCCATCAATTCCTGATTCTCCCTCTTTACAACTCAGGGAGGAGCCCCACTCAAATACAGGTGATCATCATCTCTTAGATGATTTGTTGGATCACCCGCAAATTCTTTCAGATATAATTGAAGGATCTGTGTCACCACATCTCAAATCAATCTACACAGATTCAACAGTTATATCACTTTCAATTTCAACTTCTTTTCCTTCTTCAACGGATATCACTCATCCGTTGACAAGTGGTTGCTCTTCAACGGATAAGCTTAACAGCAGTTATCCATTGATAACATCAGTTTCACCTTCAACGGATATTCCACATCCGTTGATAGTCTCTCCACACATAACTGAATCAATTCCAAGTGTAGAAGACATGAATACTGTACAATCACTCTTAGGATTGAGGGAAGGGAGTGAAAATTTGAGTGAGAGGCTGGGTTGCTCCCAGGCAAAAGGAGAGATTGAGAGCTCAAAAATGCATGCTATTTCTTCCAGCATGGCAAAAGTAAGTGAGAGGAGTACCACCTTAGTAGGTGAAGGTGAGGGAGTGAGTTGTGTGAGCCAGGGGGAGCCCCTGATGCAAGAAAATAGAGAAAAAGAGAGAAAGGCAGGTACAGTAGATATAAGGGTGGAACCAGCCATTGCTAGTGAGTCAATGATTGTGGATGATGCTGAAAAGGAAAGACAATTTCAGCAACATTACAAAGCTGTAATTGATAACATTTCCTTGGATGCTGACACTTTTACTCATCCTGTGTCAGCCTATCAAATGTTGGCTGCTCAGGGCAATGAGGAGGCAGAAAAGACACTACATCTAGTACACACAACAGAATCTCTTCAAAGGGATAAAGCTGCTATTAACAAGATGCCTTCTACAGCTGGTGAGCCATCTGAGGAATTTGGAGTAAATTCTGATGATGATGACTCTGTTTCTTTTGATGGAAGCATGAACTTAGGGGGAGATGAAGGCCCTAGTTCAATTCCAAATCTACCTGAATGGGCTTTGACAAAGGAGTATAGATCAGGGGAATTCAATGTCTCCTTAGTCAAATAAATCAACACTATTCAAAAGGCCATTCAGAACACTTCACATGCAAGTATCAAGGCTATCCTTCAAGCTCACCTGGACTCACTGCATCTCATGAAGTTGCAGCAAGTAAAGCAGAATCTGAGTATGGATGATCTCAGGAAGGATATTGCTGACTTGAAATCCTATAGTTCTGAAAAATTGGATTCAGTCATGCCCTATGGTACATTGCAGGACTTGGTTTTGAGATTGAAAAAGGAATCAGTTACTGAGAAAAGGCTGGCCAAGTTGGAAGACAGAGTTCAAGTTATTGAAGATTCTGTGGCCACCATTCTTCACAACCAACAATCTCAAACCAGTCTCCTAATGCAGCTGGCAAAAGCACAAGGCTTGACCCCTCTCCTTGATGATAACAAAAAGGGGGAGAGTAAAAGGGAAGGGGAAGGAGAGCCATCTACAAAAAACAAAATATCTAAAGTGCTAGTTCCTGCCATCACTACTTCTCCAATCATTCAAATCAAAGGAAAGCCTGATGGAATTGATTTGATTCAGCTAGCAGCAGCTGAAATTCAAGTGAAAGAGCAAAGGAGGAGAATTGATGAAAGGTTGCAACTGTTGTTTGGCTCTACACAAGATAAATCAACATCTGTGAAATATAGCACAAAGATTGAACCAATCAACATGGAGCTCAAGCTAGTAGGGAGACATAAGGATGGAGAAGCTTCTTCCAAAGAACTACAAGCTATAATTCTCAAGCCCAATAAAAGATCCAATAAGGACTCTACAAAGAATCCTTTAAAAGAAGTGGACTTTCCTCCTCCAAAAGCTGATGAGAACAAGCTTTTAGGTAGGAGTATTGCTTATCTCAAAGAGACCATGGATGAGGCTGTAAGGAGAAATAGGGCTATTATCTCTAGAGAGGGAAAGAGCATATGTGTGATGCAAGGACATCCCAAATTCTCAATAGCCAAGAAGGAAGAAGTCAAGCAACTAAAGGCTGACAAAAGAGCACAAGCAAAGCTTGAACAACAGCTAAAGTCAAGTCAAGTTGAAGAAGAGAAAGGAATTGAAGTCAGGGGTGAAGACAATATTGCAAACCTAGATGAGGTTTTTGGGAGTATATTTGGTGAGAGTATGGAAGAAAGAGAGGAATGGCAGAAGGGAAACAGAAGAAAGGCCAAGGCACATAGAAGGAGTGAAGATAATACTGAAGTAACCAAATCTATATCTAAACCACTACCTTCCATACCTGAACCTCTTGTTGCTAATCCCACTATAAACATCCATGATGAACCAATCATTCCAAAAGAGGAACCTATTAATTGGGACACCATCAAATTGCCTACCTTTCTAACCACTCTTCCACTACCAAAGAAACAGAAAAGAAAACCCAAAGCTACACCTCCCATAACCTCTAAGAAATTCACTCAAAAACAAAAGCCTAAGCCTAAGCCATCCATTTCTAAAGATGATTATGTTCACATCTGTGACATAAAAGAAATTTCAGACATTGAACTCTATCTGGATGAGCTGGAGGATGTAAGAGGAATAGCTGCTTACAGACAGCTACCAGAGAGATTAGTGTTCAGATACAAAGGAGCTGGGGAAAGAACATGGCCTCTCCACAGGATTCTGAATGAAGGCTACTCTACCTTGATTAGAGTCTTTTCAGCCATACAGAAGGATTCTGGCTTTACCAGAACTGCCAAGACTGAAATTCTCAACAAGATTGCCAACATAAGGAAGACTTGGAGGGAACCCAATGCTTTACCCAGGACTTTACTCATTCAAGAAAGGGGAATTACAATTCACAAATCACCTCATTGGTTGATGGAATTTAGAGATGACAAAGGAGTCAGAAGATTTTTCAGACTTGAAGACCAACTCAAGATTGCCAGCAATGAAACTCTCAAGGAAATGCAATCTAAGTTGGATATCAGTGTTGAAGATGAAGCTGAATTCTTCAGACAACTCCAACTCCAAATTGAGGAAAATGACAAAGGGCTAGGAAAGAAAACCAGGGAACAAAGAAGAAAATGATGATTTGCTCAGGCTAGAGGAGCACCCTTGGAAATACTGTAAATCTTCAATTACCTCCTAGTACATACATTTTTGCAGCATTTTTAAATTTCTACTTAGTTTCAATTCATATATCTGTTAAGTGTTTTGTTATCATCAAGTTAAACCTGAATTTATGCCTACAATTCTTATAGACGTAAATAGGGGGAGATTGTTAGGAATATATGTGCATTAGTTTGATGATATGTTTAACAAAACACTTAAGTAGAAATTCAGTGTCTGTAGCCTCAACGGATAAGACCACTTTGGCTATCCGTTGATGGTGTAGCTTTACTTAGAAATAAGTCTAGTGTTGTAGCATATTTCAGTCTCTGTATTTAAGATGTAATTCTTAGAAGTTGAGAGAAACTATGAGTCATGTTGACTACTAGAAGATATGCAGATAGGAAGGCCAATTGTAAATATTTCATGCCTTGTAATTTTGTATAAATGAAGTGGTATCAACGGATGACTTAAAGACCTTCAACGGATGAGAAGCTAAGCTTCAACGGATGTCTCTAAAGCTTCAACGGATAACATCCTTCAACGGATGAGAGCATCAACGGATAACATCCTTCAACGGATGAGTGTATCAACGGATAAAAGCTTCAACGGATGTTCTGATTAACCGTTGATAAGTGGTAGTTGTACCTACAAACAGAGGCACGTGGGTGAACAGAGATAACTGAAATGTGGCAGCCTAATTTCAGGAACATCAGAAAAAGCAGCCGTTCTACTCTAGTATAAAGAGATATTAAGTCAACAAAGTACTGGAGTGAACTGGAGAAGAAATAAGTGGAGATCTTACTTTATTATTTTATATATCCTTGTCTTCACTTGTAAACTTGGTAACATATAAACCAAGTAGTAGCTAGTAATTAGATAAGAATTTTTCCAGAGCTGTTTAGAAAAATCTTGAGAGAAAAATTATCTAGTTTGTACTAGGATGCAGATGTGATCAAATTCTCATATCACAGAATTTCTGAAATACCATCTCTGGTGGAACAACAAATCCACCAGAAAAGTTTTTAAAGGTCTATTGTGTTCTTTACATTTGTGTTTGAATATATATCTGTCTGTATCAGCTTAAAGCAATTCACACACTTGTTCATCTTGAACACACAGTCTTTATAAACTGCTCAAAACTTGAAAAAGTTTTGAGATTTACATTCAACCCCCCTTCTGTAAATCTCATTGTTAGTTCACTAGAAATAACAAACCATATTATATTACAATTAGGAATCCTAATACATATCTATGTATGATTACTTTTGTAAGTAAAGTCCTTTATCTCCTTGAATTCTATAATTATTTTCTTTCTTTGATATCTACTGATGTGACAAATACTGATCATCAAATGCTGATCATCAAGTACTGATAGACAGATCCTGATGAAGTCACCTTCAGTAAATCCTGATATCAAATATTGATAATAACTCCTGATAGTTTATATCCTGATATCATCAATTATATCTAACAATATCAGTACTTGTTAAACATTGATTATAGTGTTAAACTCTAATACCATGATAACATGTAATTAGCTTCTATTAATCCCAACCATTAGCTGCATGTTAAACTCTGATTATCTGTATAAGCTCTGATATTGGTCAAACTTGTGTTGACTGATAAATCCTGATAGTAGTTGATTAAATACTGATATTGGTCAAACTCTGATTGACCATTATATTAAGACGATAATTTTTGAATTTATTCAAATATTATTTTAGTCAGTATTTTAATTACATTGGTGAATTAATATGCAAGTGGGTAATTTATGCATGATTAAAGTTGTTTACTGATGGCGTGAGGATATGAAAAAATGTTTGAGTATACACGAAACATTATTCTGGGAAACTGTGCGCAGAGTAACAATCTTTATTACACGTTTACATGATTGTTTTTACAGTCAATAGCAGGCTTCCACGTATCCCACTAATCTGAAACGTTTCTGATTTAGTGGAGTGAAATGTTAAATAAAATCAATTTTTGATTTCAAATTAACACTTTATCTAATCTCTATTATCTTCTTCTCTGCTAATTCACTCTCTCTCTCACCCGAAAACTCTGAAACCCTAATTTATTCTCGAAATGTTTTCTTGCAAATTCACAATGACTTCACCAGATGCTTCTAAACCTTTCAATTATGGTGGTGCCAAGTTTGTTACTAATAATTACTCGGCTGTATTGGACAACAACAATGTCAATATTGATTTTTATATATTTCATAACTATTTGAGATACAGTGAGATTGGGTTTGCTCTCACAGCTCCACCCACAATCTCAGGTGACCAAGTACTAGCTATCTAGAAAACTGGTGTTTATGATTATGGAGGTGCCAATGGGACTCCAAGTCTGGTGTTTGAGTTTGATAATAAGAAAAAACCTCAAACATTAAGGGATGCATTACAGTTGTCTGCTCATGACTCCTACTATACTTTTGTGGGAGATGCTGAAATGATGAGGTTTTTCAATGAGATAGGCTATGAAAAGGACTTGAAGAACCTTGGTCAATTAAAGAGAAATGGGCTAATGAAGGAATAAAATTTCTTTTTTGATTGCATCACAAAGGCTTTCAACAACAAATCTTTCAACTTTGATGCTCTTGCTATCATGACACAACAAATAGGGTACTCTCTAATTCATGGTGCAAATAATGATTTTGGTAGATTAGTTTTATCTTTTATATGTGATAGATTAACTGCCGATAAGAATACTGTGTATTATACTAGATTCTGTCACTTGATTTTCAATGTATGTTTCCCTGATATCCCTATCCCCACTAATCAAATTGTGACAGTATTTAAGCTTACAAAAAGGGCTTTTTGTGATCTCATCTCACAAGATGAAAAGAAAGAGAATCTAGTTCCTTTAAGGTTGCCATTGGTTGCTAGGAACTTTCTCATTGCAAGGCTCTCTATGACTTATGGTTTTCCTAACGAGAAGAGTACTCAGCTGTAGGCAATCACCATTGTGAACCCTCCTGCAGCTCACCCCAGCACAAAAACCCAAACCCAAACACAAACGCAAACCACCTTAGGTGCCTCTCAAAAGACACTCGTTGTAAAAAGGAAGAAACTTAAGCTGGCTTCCAGGATTGAGGCTCCAGTTGAGAAACCCCATGAGGGTAGGAGATCAGCTGCTATAAATACTGATGTAGCCAAATCAAAAGTTGATGCAACACAAGTTCCTCAATCTTCTAAACCTTCAGAATATGTAAGTAGGAAGCTTGTGCTTGCAGGATTAGAATCAGATGATGATGAGGACAATGCTACCTTATCTTCAAAATTTCTAAGCTTAAATTATGATTCTTCTCCAAGACCAGTTGTTCTACCAGCTGATGAGGGCACAACTAATGATGATGTTCAAAGAGCCAGAAATACTGATGAAACTGGTACAAGCCCAAATCCAAGGAAAAGAAAGTTGGCCATAGCCTACTATGCTCAAAATCTGCTCAAGATTAAGAAAGAAATTGTTGAGGAGACACAGAGTGCATCTACTCCAAATCCTGATTTCCATAAAAATCTGTATGCACCTGTGGAATTTTCTGATTCTCCAGTGAAGCAGCAAAGGAAAAGAGTGCGGGAAATAACTCATGAGCAAGTAGAAGAGAGTGTTAAGAGGCTGCAAAGGGAAGGTCTTTTCCCTAGATCAAGCACACAAGAACCTTCATCTCAAGGGATATACCAGCTACTACAAATTCTGATCCTATCACACGAGAACCTGCACTTCAAAGTAGTGCAACAGATATTGAAGAAATAGAGTTTCTTATTGAAAAGTCCATTTAACAATGGCATGATGAAGAATCTGCTAAGATCACAGCTGAAGTTGCAAAGATTAAAGATTTTGTCATTCTATTGAGAAACATACTTCTAAGCATAGAACTGGTTTCAAACTTGGAGCAGCACAGGAGTTAGAAACTGAATCTGAGGAGAGGAGTACACAAGAACCTGAATATCAAAATCATCCAACAACACCTGAATCTCTAGCCCCACAAGAATCATTGCATCAAAGTTGCAATGAAGGTTTAACTCCTAAAGCAGTGATATTGGTTATAGATGCTGAAGGCAGGATTCATCCATCACCACCATTACCCGATATCTTATCAGTATCTCCATTGGATGTCTTCAAAGAAGCCGAGTCTTCAGAATCACAAGGTATAAATACTGATTCCACCTTATCAACATTTATTTTAAATGCTCATTTTGTATTATCAGCATTTATCTTTCATGTTATAAATCATGTTGGTGTATGACCACAAACAACCTTTCTTTAGCCACCTCTTATTTCTTTAGGAAAAAATTATCTGAGCCTTTCATGTGAGAATGAGATAAAAGATTTAAAAGAAAAATAGAATTAAAGAGAGTCAGGATCCTTCCTGGCAAAAGGAGAGGTAGATGAGAGTTAGGATTTAGTAATCTTTGTGAGGAAACTCTAACTATTAAAAGTTATAAGATGTGTGGTGTGAGGAGTAGTGAGACTAATTTAAAAGAATATAGAGATTAAGTGTTACTTGTAATATTTTACAGGTGCACAGAGTACAAAAGAAACAGCTGTTGAACAACGGTCTGTAGTCCCTTGGTTAAACTCTAACGTACCAAGTGCTGATAATCTCGCCCTGCAGGTCTAGGTACTGATAACTTCCTGCAGTCTACTCACTCTATCAATCCATCACCTGTTATTCTCCCTATTATTGCTGAAGATGCAGATGCACAATAGTCCATTCATGAAGATCTATTCATAGCAGGGTCACCACAACACTCCATAGGTACTGAGGTTGTGGCGCCCTCCAAACCCGGGTCAGAAGTTTGGGGTCCACAATACATACACAACATATAACCCTGTATGAAATATTCTTTGCAATGACCCTACTTTACATAACCATGGATCTCAACAGGTTAAAGTATGAAAACAAGCCACAACCTTAACTTTTATTACAACGTACCAAATCCCAACTAATTCAATTTGCAACTAATAAGGAAATTATTCTTACAATCTTACTATATCACTACCAATATAAGCTCCTGTTAGCTCGATCCAACTCAATCTGTAATTCTAGCTCATACTCTGGACTGAGGAACCTCGCTATCAACCATATCATTTTTAACTGTGGAATACATAAAAAGATTCGCGAGAGTGAGCTAACTAGCTCAACAAGTCATAATGACGATAACTGAGGTTAAACAATGACCAAACGAGATGATTCAGAGGAAATCAAGTTTCTTGTTAAACAATTATTAGAATTGGATATTCATTTTAAGTTTTAAAACCAAGGTTAGGCTGCTGATCAGTCACGCACTAACCCCGAGCAAGGCACACAGCTCTGCTCAATAAACTGGATCCAAGGCACACATTGGCCTAATTCGACCATGAATCTGGTCTGGCCACGAAACTGGTCCACATAAAGAAAACTATCCAATTCTAAAGCAATTCAATATGATAAATAATATAATACAATAAAACAAGATCATAATCAACAGTGATGAAACATTTGTATAAAGGCATGATGCATTTCTTGAGTATCACAAGGGGGTATCGAAGTATGTATAAGAAATGGCCTTCAGCCTGTATGAGAATCGGGTATTAGATGAATAATGATTTTACAAGGTTTAGTTCTTTGATGTCACAAGGTATCTTTGAATATAAAAGTTTTTGGATGTTCAAACGATTCTGTTCCAGTGTTTGTTGTTTAGTGGTTATATATTTGGAGGGTAGTATCATATTTATATGGTTCAGTATCTGGAAATCAACAAGGGATGGTTTACAAAGAGTAAGGCTTATGACTCAAAGATCAAATGATGTAGCTCAAGTTCAAGGCTGAATGATTCAAAGTTTTTACAATATAAAACAGAGCTATTTTGAATTCTTAACAATATTTCACGAGAGAATTTAGAAACATTTGTATTATATCTCGAAAAAGTTTTAGAAGTACTTGCCTTGCAGGGCTTTATAACTATTACTGATCGATTCTGAGTCGACTTTGTCGCTCAGGCTTTATTGTCTATCCACTAGATCACTCTGGATTCGACCTCAACACTTAAGTCTTTTGATTAGAACCTTACTTAGCTTTTCGGTTGACCACCAAACTATCTTTCGTCCAATTCCAATCCTCGGGCCTTCCGACTAGAACCTACAAAGTCGAAATTTCCTAATTTAGACTTCTGATTATGCTTGACATATCCTCACTAACAATCTACCCGTGCGTTAACATAACCCGACTCGTAACACATACATTATTATAATACAGGCATTAGTTAGTGTTCACGTATTCAAAACTCAGCTTAATATTTACTTTCGGAAAATACATATACTCATTGTTTCAGAAAACAAATTGTCCATCATATTTTACAGAATATTTATTTAGAACTATATAACTATTTACATTCGACTGGTAGTTCCGATATGTTACAGGGTACGTTCCCAAATATCGGGCAGCGCTTCCTTTGCTTATTGGACTACCCGTCGAATACAATCGACGTTAAACCAACAACAATCAAATTCACAACAACCATTATCCAAAAATCCAACCACGAATCCCAAACTCCAGTTCAACCATTACAATCACAATTCCAATCTCGAATAAAATATATAACTACTATTTCACTTCGAACTCATAAATAAAATTTGTACATTTATTATTTACTGATATTAAAATATTAGAACTCAGATAACGATCATCACGGTCCACCGTCGACTCGCCGAGGCTCATCGTCGATGGCGATACTATTCGGGTTTCCGAATACATTTCACCGATTACTAAAATTTCCCGTAGAAAACGAATTTATTTATATCACTAAAATTAATTAATAAATCTTGCAGAGAACTGAAGAATTTAAGTTGCTAAAATTTTCCAAAAACCAAAAGTTCAGTTCGAGTGAAACAACCCCAATTAAATAACCAACACAACGACTACGCGCCTACGCGCTGCGGTACCAGGTATCGCCTCACCGGAAAAATCCGGCGGCAACCGGAACAAATCAAAGCACAGACACAACCCAGGACAAAACGCACGCACACACACACAGAGTTATATACTATACGCACAGACACACACACATATCACTCACACACACACACACCTATCACTCACACACACAACTCCAACGCACACAATACACGCAACACGGGGAAGAATTAAGCAGCAGATCAAGGAGACGGAAAGAAAGGAACAGGGAGACGGGGTCACTGGAAACAAATGGTGGACAGCTTACCTGAAAAGGCCGAGGAAATGAAATAGATAAGAAAGAAAAAAGAATATGGGAAAGAGAGGAGGGAGATTGATCCAGTGAGTGAGGGAGAAACAAAGAAATTAGGATGTCTGTGTTTGTGGGTATTGTATTTATCCGATATGGTTTTGATTTTATTCCCAACCTCTGAAATGCTGCCACGTATATGAGGATTAATATAAACAAGACACGTATAAAGTTTAACTCTTGGCAGCCTGATTCCGTTCCACCTTCCGCAATTTATCGAGCCAAGTTGCACGTAAAATATATTCAGAAAATTATCAAAATTGTTTTAAATTTTTCTAATAATCCTGAAACTAATAAAATAAAATTTTCATAAATATTAAAGCATTTTCGAAACGCAACTCGTACCCGCATTTGACAATTAACGAACCGAGCTACACTTAAAACAAATTCAAAAAATCACGAAGATAGTCTTAAAAGTTTGCAAATATTCTGAAGTTTATAAAAACATAAATTTCATAATTTTAAAATAATTTTTGAAATGTAATTTATACCCGCTTTTATCAATTAACGGAATCGACTCGCGGGTGAAATTAATCACGCAAATTTCCAAAATAATTTTAAAATTCTCGAAATATTCCAAACTTAAATAAATATGAGTTTCATAATTTTTGAAGAATTCTGGAATTAAATACAGATTTTACAAATAAATGTAATCAGAAAATCATACAGGGTTAAATAATTAATAAAATATTGATTTCTAAATTTTGTAAAATCCCAAGAATAATTATTGTAATTATAAAACCATAAAAACAATTTTAAAGACATTCCAAATATTTATACAACTAAATTTGCACTAAATCCACTTTTGAAAGTGAAAATAATTCAATTCGACTCCATAATTAATCACGTGGAAAACCCGGTACATCATAAATCACACATAGATAATAATCGAACAACACATAGCGGTCAAAACTAATACTGATATTTTATTTATTTAATAATTTCCATAATTACATATTTAAATAATTCAAAAATACACGAGTCGTTATATCCTTCCCCCCTTAAAAAGATTTTGTCCTCAGAATCTGGTCTAATTACACAAGTGAGGATATTTATCAAGTATATCTGACTCTAATTCCCAAGTAGACCCTTCCACTCGAGGATTTCAAGCGTATTCACTATAGATATACACTCATTTCCAAGGACTCGCCTTTAATGATCAAGAATTTGGATCGATCACTATATGCAGAACAAACTTGGACAAGAGCCCATTGGCTCCTAATCAATCACTTGATTCGAATCAAATACTTATCGCCTTAATATTGACACTTAGAACATATTATATGTACATATTGTTATAACGGTAGCGCCAACTCATGAACAGCTTTATCTATATTTATCAATACCTCGAATGGTTTAATAAATTTAGGACTTAGCTTGTCCCCTCTATTCAGACCTATCCAGCCTCTTTCAAGGTGAAACTTTTACTAACACTACTGGTCCTATTTCTATATTCATACTCTCTCTCTCTCGATACAATTCCGCTTCTTTCTTTTTCTACTCCGAGCTGCTTCAATCAATATCATTAGGCCCTGGGTGTGCCGGATTAACTTATGATTTGACAACTTCCTTTCTCCCACTTTATCTTAATAAAGTGGGGACCTACACTTGCGTCCACATAAGGCTTGGTGCTCACTTTCAACTTTAGTTTCCAAATATTTAAACATCTCATATTCGTTTCTATATGTTAAGGCTAAAAAGTAATCTCATACATTCACTTATTATCACCTTTAGGTATTTAAACTTCACATTCCACTCTTTCCAATTCATTTACTAACTCCTCAGTGGTCTTAATTACATCAAATCCTTTCTTTCTGCACAAGGCATCTGTTACCTTACGGCTTTGTTTGGGTAGTTGTTAGTGGATTAATCAGAATCTTTTGTTAACCTTGGTCAAAATTTCATACTTGAAAACTTAACGTAGAGTTACTTTCCTTCTAATCTTTGGAGAAAACCTTGGGCATCCCACACATACTTTCTTATTCGTTGAATAGCTGAGGATGTTATCAATAAATACAATTTGCTTATCCAAGTACTCCTTATACACCGTGTTCCTTAATTCCTTATAGACAACTGATACACTTGTTATTTCACATAGTATCACCAGAGATTGTAATGCTTATAACTCGTTTTAATCGCCATATCTGATATGTTCTCAGGTCGGATCTTAAGTTAATCTCCGAGATATAACACACTTCTTGAATTAGGTCTCGTAAGAAATAAATTCTTTATAAGGGTCACTTATTCCTATTCGTTATTTTGTTAAACTCCCACTAATCAGTACATAATCTCATAATTTCATTCCTTTTCTCCATCAATATCACTGGTACACTTTACGATTCGCTACTTGTAAAACCACTCCTTGGTCTGCCTTATCCACTAGGACTCCGATACTTCGCCTTAATTCTTTGACATGTCCAACACTTCCTAATCCATTTTGAATTTTCCTTCTTATACCTGGTTATCACTACTTTTCTTTAAATTTCCGTATATCTTGGCATTTTTTTCAATAAATTTAATACTTTATATTTCGAATTCCCTGTAGAATCTCTTTTCTTAATTCTTTTACTTGTAGCATCCATGTGCTGGGAGAAAACCTGGGAATATCGTGATCGTTCTTCTGGGTGCATAATCTTCCTCTTACTAACTGTTCACATCTTAATCCATTATCTTCCCTTGACATCTCTTTATCTTTTCTTAACAACTCTGACTGAAAGGTCATACTCCTTGTTTCCTTGGGATTATATATCTGACTTCCAACTCCAACTTCTGAAATTCCATAGGTAATTCTTTTCGGTGCAGTCTCTATGTTCATTTTCTCCTTTTTTCTTATCGCTTGCTACTACATTTTCTTTTCCTTGTGAATACATACTTTAAACTCTTATGGTCCGTATAGATCTTACACCTTTCTCCATACATATCATGTTTCCCAAATCTTTCAAAGCAAATATTATTACTGTTAGTCCCAATTATGAGTAGGATACTTCTGCTCATAAGGTTTCGGTTGTCTGGATGCATATACAATAACTTTATTGTTCTGCATCAACATACATCCTACTCCCTTATGAGAAGCATTACTATAAACTACCAAATCTCCTTGATACTTCCAAAGTGATAAAGCAGGTGCTGTAACCATTCTTTCATTTAACTCCGCAAAACTTTTTTCACCCTTCTCCATTTCATATAAACTTCTTGCTTTTCCTGGTTAGCTTCATCAAAGGTATTGCAACTGTCAAGAAATCTTGCACAAATTTTCAATAATAATTGGTCCATGGTAAAACTTCTTACTTTTGTTGGTGCTTTTGGTCTTTCTTCATTTATAGTATCTTTAATCCCTGTTAGATCCCCTTTTGCCTCCTCCTCACTGACTATTTCTAAGAATTATGCTTCCTGCCATCAAAGCTTTCATCTTGTAAACTTTATATACAATTTCTTTCTTCTCCGACTCCCCAATTATCATTAAATGCTTTGCATGGTCCTCCGTTGACTTTAAGTAACACAACTATAACTTATCCAGATATTCCTTAAAGATTCTATCCATCAAGTTTAAATATTACTAGTATATCGGTTGATCCAAATGACAATACTAGAATTTTATAACAACAGTACCTAGTTCTGAAAAATTATCTTTGATATGTCCATAGGTTTAATCTTCAACTGGTAATATACCAAGTCTTCAATCATTATAAAAATACTTTTCTTCTTTCATCTGATCAAACAAATCATTAATTCGAGGTAACAGATACTTACTCTTGGTAATAAACTTTTTGAACTTTCGCTAGTTGACGCATAATCTCATACTTTCATCTTTCTTATTAATAACTAGTATCGGTACATCTTATGGGGTACACTAGGTCTAATCGCTCTTCTTCTAACATGTCTTGCATTTACCTTGCTGAGTCCCTCATTTTAACTAGCGCCATTTTGTGCGGGGCCTTGGACTCTGGCTTCATTTCAGGTGCTAAGTCAATTTCTCTAGCGGAAGGAAATATTGGTAACTCGTCTGGAAACATATCTTGAAACTCTAATTACTATAAAACCTTCAAATTCTGTTTGCTTCTGACTTCTATTCATAATCATCATAGTGCTTCCATCTTAGTCACCGTAACCTCTTAGCTTAAATCATTGCTAACAAATTCTTTATCGTCCTTTATCCTCTAAACCTTATTATATTCTCATTTGACATTTTCAGAACTATCTTTCCATCACGACGGTCTACTTGGGCATCACGCTTAATTAGTTAGTCCATTTCTTAGAATAATGTTGAATCATTTTATCTTAAATGATATCAATTCTTCACAACTTATCGCCAGAATCTCAATTCCACCATTGGTACTCCCTTATTTAACAATTACACATTTTTGATTTGCTAGTCCTTTAGTCATAATCTTATCAATTCAACAAGATAATTCTTCTTATCAACAAAACCTGGAGAGATAAGCAATCAGGTTGCTCCCACATCTTTCAATACGTTAACGCATAAGGTATTCACAATAATCATCCATATCATCATGTCTGTATTCTGAATAACATATTTTATAGACAACTCGCAAACTCTCATTCTTGGAGACGTATTCCTTATTGGAATAGATTCCCTTAACTCTTAGTGGACCCTTCACTGGGGCTAGTGATTGCAATCCTTGCCATATGCCCTGGTTTCCCTCCCATGCATAAGAGGTAGTTGGAACTTTGCCCGCTTAATTCATGATAGGTTGAATTTTCTTTGAAAACCTTTGTAAAGAACGACAGTACAATAAGACAACTAGAAGGACCCAAAATTTAATAGATTTAAAGTTGAATAGAAAGAAGTAATGATTTGAATATGAATGGGACAACCACATTGGTACTTAAGATTGCCAGTCTTTCGTACCATATGGCATACAACATATGATTAGGTGGCGTCCCACCTAACTCTTTATCATCCCGACAAAGCATCTTACCATAACACTTTTTGTCCCAATCAGAAAGCAAAACATGAGGGGAAATTAAATTTGAAAGGAATGCAATATCCTCCTTTTTGATATTATCGCGTAGAGTTTATTAAGAAAAGAGGTTCATACATATTTAGGAATCAAAAAGGAATATACGTGGTAATATAGGAGACAAGAATGATACCATTGGTCACCATCCACATTTCACTTGTATTCATCTTCTGAGCTTGTTCGATCATATCCCAATTGTGTCATATAACAACTTTAGAAGGTACGCTGAAATGCCTTCTCAAATTAAGCATTATGGTAGATTCTTACTTGTTAAATCTTGCGTCTTTAACATCGCACCCACACGTATAATACTTTAACAATTTGATCATAATAGCGTTCCTACCAGATAACCTCGAGTTTCCTCCTTTTAATTTAGAATAACCACGAATCATTCAACATAACGATCCTTTTGTTAATAATATTCTTCTTTTAGAAAAGTCTGGAAATCTTCCCAATCTTCTTCAATCATGCTCAGGCTTCTGTTAAATCAATAAATTCTTTGAACTCTGATAGTCCTAGCAATTGGATGAATAGTTATTCAGTACGCTGATTCTGTTGTCAGTCTTATCAAATAATATTTGCACCTTACTGTTAGGAATAATCAACTTCTTCATAATCACGGGTTACTTCGGTCTCTGTATTAACAATACTAAGTCTGAAACAAGCATCCTTCCACGTGATCCGGGTCTTTTAGCAAACAAGAAACTCAAGTAGTAACTTGATAACCAATGTTTAAACTCATTTTATTCAAAAAGGCTTTTAGAAATTTTGTAAGGGAAAATCTTTTTCAAAAACTTGTTTAAAAATTTTGAAAATCACAAATCTGGTTGTCCTTACTATATGAGTTGGTTGTTGCATGTTATCTTATTCGTAGCTTCACATTAAAGCTTTCATACTGGTAATACTCCCGTCATCAACTTTGTAATTATTAAGTGGAGTAGACTATCCAATAGTCAACAAGTCGGCTAGTGTCACATCACCTTGTTACTATATCACATCGTCATAACACCATTATCTAACTTCAATAAAACTCCATATCCATAATCTCCTCTAACTCTCTTTTTAATACTTATTTAATCCATTCCACCAGCTAGGCATGGGTGGACTAATCACTAATGGCTTCTTTCAATCTGGTAACAGCTATCCCCTGGAGCATTTGAATCTTCTTTCTAAACTTCTTATCACCTTTATTTATATCTCAAGTACTCACCATTTACTGTAACTCCCGAATCCATCCTTGTAGGTACTATTGCTTCATAGGACAAGTTTTAAAATGAGGGTATAGAACATGATGTAGGGTAAACTGGAAAGATACACTCACAACCGAATGTCCAGCAAAACAAGAATAAACAGATGGAGGTTCTTGAATAGGTAGTCTCGTATCAAGAGGTGGTAGAATAGCGTAGAATAACTTGAAGAGGTGCAACTGTCATAACAGAAGGTAGTACCATTACTACTGATGGAGAAACAAGGTGCAAATCAAATCTGAGAGAAGATGACGATCCTCGAACGGAAAGCTCCAAACGATCAAATGATACAGGGAAATCAGGATCTGCCATTGTCGTTGTCTGGTGATCACGTCGCAAGTTAAGAATCCTGAATTGTAACACGAACCGTGCCGAAGAGCTACTATACAATCGCACTCAACCTCACAATGTCTTATCTTTATATTTCCTATTCCTAATCCTAACCCTCTACCCAAACCCGACAATCTAGGCTTGTTTCAGTGACTTATAACCTGTAGCTCTGATACCAACTTGTGGCACCCTCCAAACCCAGGTCAGATGTTTGGGGTCCACAATACATACACAACATATAACCCTGTATGAAATATTCTTTTCAATGACCCTACTTTACATAACCACAGATCTCAACAGGTTAAAGTATGAAAACAAGTCACAACCTTAACTTTTATTATAACGTACCAAATCCCAACTAATTTAATTTACAACTAATAAGGAAATTATTCTTACAATCTTACTATATCACTACCAATATAAGCTCCTGCTAGCTCGATCCAGCTCAATCTGGAATTATAGCTCGTACTCTGGACTGAGGAACCTCGCTATCAACCATATCATTTTTAACTGTAGAATACATAAAAAGATTCGCAAGAGTGAGCTAACTAGCTCAGCAAGTCATAATAACGATAACTGAGGTTAAACAATGATCAAACGAGATGATTCAAAGGAAATCAAGTTTCTTATTAAACAATTATTAGAATTGGATATTCATTTTATGTTTTAAAACCAAGGTTAGGCTGCTGATCAGTCACGCACTAACCCCGAGCAAGGCACACAGTTCTGCTCTATAAACTGGATCCAAGGCACACATTGGCCTAATTCGACCACGAATCTGGTCTGACCACGAATCTGGTCCACATAAAGAAAACTATCTAATTCTAAAGCAATTCAATATGATAAATAATATAATTCAATAAAACAGGATCATAGTCAACAGTGATGAAACATTTGTATAAAAGCATGATGCATTTCTTGAGTATCACAAGGGGGTATCGAAGTATGTATAAGAAATGGCCTTCAGCCTGTATGAGAATCAGGTATTAGATGAACAATGAGTTTACAAGGTTTAGTTCTTTGATGTCAGAAGGTATGTTTAAATATAAAAGTTTATGGATGTTCAAACGGGTCTATTCTAGTGTTTGTTGTTTGGTGGTTATATATTTGGAGGGTAGTATAATATTTGTGTGGTTTAGTATCTGGAAATCAACAAGGGATGGTTTACAAAGAGTAAGGCTTACGGCTCAAAGATCAAATGATGTGGCTCATGTTCAAGGCTGAATGATTCAAAGTTTTTACAATATTAAATAGACCTATTTTGAATTCTTAACAATATTTCACGAGAGAATTTAGATACATTTGTATTATATCTCGAAAAAGGTTTAGAAGTACTTGCCTTGCAGGGCTTTATAACTATTACTAATCGACTCGAAGTCGACTTTGTCGCTCAGGCGTTATTGTCTATCAACTAGATCACTCTGGATTCGACCTCAACACTTAAGTCTTTTGATTGGAACCTAACTGAGCTTTTCGGTTGACCACCAAACTATCTTTCATCCAATCCCAATCCTCGGGCCTTCCGACTAGAACCTACAGAGTCGAAATACCCTAATTTAGACTTTCGATTATGCTTGACATATCCTTACTAACATTCTATCTGTGCGTTAACATAACCCGACTCGTAACAGATACATTATTGTAATACAGGCATCAGTTAGGGTTCACGTATTCAAAACTCAGCTTAATATTTACTTTCGGAAAATACATATACTCATTGTCTCAGAAAACAAATTGTCCATTATATTTTACAGAATATTTATTTCGAACTATATAACTATTTACATTCGACTGGTAGTTCCGATATGTTACAGGGTACGTTCCCGAATATCGGGCAGTGCTTCCTTTGCTTATTGGAATACCCGTCGAATACAATCGACGTCAAACCAACAACAATCAAATTCACAACAACCATTATCCAAAAATCCAACACGAATCCCAAACTCCAGTTCAACCATTACAATCACAATTCCAATCTCGAATAATAATATATAACTACTATTTCACTTCGAACTCATAAATAAAATTTGTATATTTATTATTTATTGATATTAAAATATTAGGACTCAGATAACGATCATCACGGTCCACCGTCGATTCACCGAGGCTCATCGTCGATGGCGGTAAAATTTTTTGGTACCCGATACTATTCGGGTTTCCGAATACATTTCACCAATTACTAAAATTTCCCGCTAAAAACGAATTTATTCATATCACTAAACATTAATCAATAAATCCTGTAGAGAAATAAAAGAATTTAAGTTGCTAAAATTTCCAAAAACCAAAAGTTTAGTTCGAGTGAAACAACCCGAATTAAACTACCAACAAAACGACTACGCGCCTACGCGCTGCGGTACCAGGGGTCACCTCACCGGAAAATTCCGGCGGCAACCGGAACAAATCGAAGCAAAGACACAACCCAGGATAAAACGCACACACATAGAGAGATATACACCATATGCACACACACACACCTATCACTCACACACGCACACACATTTATCACTCACACACACAACCCCAATGCACACAATACACGCAACACAGGGAAGAATTAAGCAGCAGATCAAGGAGACCAAAAAAAAAGGAAATGGGGTCACTGTAAACAAATGGCGGACATCTTACCTGAAAAGGCCGATGAAATGAAACAGATAAGAAAGAAAAAAGAATACGGGAAAGAGAGGAGGGAGACTGATCCAGTGAGTGAGGGAGAAATAAAGAAATTAGGATGTCTGTGTTTGTGGGTATTTTATTTATCCGATATGGTTTTGATTTTATTCCCAACCTCTGAAATGCTGCCACGTATATGAGGATTAATACAAACAAGACACGTATAAAGTTGAACTCCTGGCAACCTGATTCCGTTCCACCTTCCCCAATTTATCGAGCCAAGTTGCACATAAAATATATTCAGAAAATTATCAAAATTGTTTTAAAGTTTTTTAATAATCCTGAAACTATTAAAATAAAATTTTCATAAATATTAAAGCATTTTTGAAACGCAACTCGTACCCGCATTTCACAATTAACGAACTGAGCTACACTTAAAACAAATTCAGAAAATCACGAAGATAGTCTTAAAATTTTGCAAATATTCCGAAGATTATAAAAACATAAATTTTATAATTTTAAAATAATTTTTGAAATGCAATTTATACCTGCTTTTATCAATTAAAGGAATCGACGCGCAGGTGAAATTAATCCCGAAAATTTCCAAAATAATTTTAAAATTCTTGAAATATTCCAAACTTAAATAAATATGAGTTTCATAATTTTTGAAGAATTCTGGAATTAAATATAGATTTTACAAATAAATATAATCAGAAAATCATACAGGGTTAAATAATTAATAAAATATTGATTTTTAAATTTTGTAAAATCCCAAGAATAATTATTGTAATTATAAAACCATAAAAACAATTTTAAAGACATTTCAAATATTTATACAAATAAATTTGTACTAAATCCACTTTTGAAAGTGAAAACAATTCAATTCGACTCCATAATTAATCACGCGGACAACCCGGTACATCATAAATCACACATAGATAATAATCGAACAACACATATCGGTCATAACCAATACACATATTTTATTTATTTAATAATTTCCATAATTGCATATTTAAATAATTCAAAAATACACGAGTCGTTATAGAGGTCTTGGATATAAATACTGAAGCTCCACTTCACCTGTCTACTGAAGCTCCACTTCATATTGTAGTTTCTGAAGCAGCCAGATCACATACATCACTAATTTCTGATTCTATCTTAAATGTTGAAGTGAAAGATGAAGTTCAGCAGATAGTTCAAAAACTAGTTGCTGATGAAGGATCTGTCCATGAGACAGTATCTATCGATGGTGAAGAGGTTGATACTTCAAATCTAAATGTCACTCTAGATCCTGAAGATGATCTAGATCAATTATTCTTCCCTGAAGATATGCCCACTCATGTGAGGTAACGGAAGTTGAAGGGGAGAGGTTCCAAGAAAAAGCAAGAGTTCTTTGATGATTTTGGAATGCAAAATGGAAGGATGTTGAATATCCTCTATCCAAGAACTATGTCGTCAATCATTTGGAAACAACTGAAAAGACAATTCAGAATTCTGACATGCTCAATCATCTAAAAGCATCTACTCTTTTGGTCAGATCTTTACATACAGCTCAAGAATCTACTACTTCTCAAATCAATCAAATCAGAGATTCTTTTCTTGCTACAAAGCTGACTATTAATCAATAAATTCAGAAGCAGATTCCACCTATTGTTGACAGACAGACTCACACTGAAGCCAATCAGGCTAGATTGGAGGAAAATCAAAAGCTAATGTATGGGCAACTTACTGAGGTACAAACTTCAATAGAGCTGATTCTTTCCCTTCTTCTTGGTGATGATGCCAAAAGGGGGAGAAAATTGATAAATATAAATGCAAAAAGCTAACATTGAAAGGTGCTGATGATGAAAATCTTGATGGAGGAAATAAGGGAGGGAGAAAAGAGCTTGTGAAAAGGAGAGATGAAGAGCTAGTTGGGCTAGTGGATCATCAAAAACCACTAGAACTCAATCTAGACAAGGTGGAGGAAGTAGGAGGAGTGAAATGAGAGTACAATCTAAATGCGGATGATGACCAAGGCCTTTTGGAGATAGAAGCTGGTGCAGAAGCAAGTCGGTATCTACAAACTCTAAAAGTAAAATGCAAGAAGACAACTCTTTTCTACAAGAACCCAAAGATTCAAGCATTTGATTCTGGGGTGAGTAGAAGAATCTTTGAGAAATAAAATCATGGAGTTGACTTAGAACATTTTAGGAAATTAGAGGAATAATTCAAATCCATGAGGATAGAAAATACTGATGCTGCCATTTCTCAATTTCCTTATGAAGATGATCCTTCAAACAGACCAACCAAAAGGGTAGCTATGAGGGAGGTGAGTCAATTAGGTGATGAAAGACCTCTCAGGTCCCAAGTGATCTTAAATGCTGATATGAGACATAAGGGGAAAAAGAAGATAGGAGAAAAGTCCACACCAATGCCTAAAGGTAAAGCTGCTAAAAGGAAATCAGTATCTAAGGCATCTAAACCTCAAATACTAATGGATCCAGTCTATACAGTAGCTCAAGCTTTTGATACTAAAGAAAAAGTTAAAGAAGAAGAAGTCAGTCAAGCTCATCAAAGAAAGATTTATGGAGCTGATTGGGTTGATAAACTAAAATTAACCTCTGACAATGCTCAAGTTAATGAAAAACAAATGCTGATGTTCAATCAGTCACAACCTCTGATACTACTCAAGTTGTTAATCCTTCAAACCCAATTCAAGCCGAGACAAAAAATCCTAATTTTGAGAACATTAATTCTTATATGCCAAAGCTTACTTTTGGAGAGAAGAGGAAGTTGCTATGGGGAAGCAAGAAACCTGCACCTAGAAGAGATTCCTCTGAAACATTAAAGAAGATTTACAGTGGGAGTTCTCATGCTAGAAGACCTGGAGTCACAAGTGGTCTGGGAAGGTTAGGTACTGATCCATTTGTGGCTGATGCTTTAATTTTAAGGAAGCATGGAAATCTAACAGAAATTGGAGATAATGTGATGCTTGAAGATTTACAGAAGATTATGTCAGTACAAATTGTCATTGATCTAGTTGAAGAAAAGATGATATATTTTCTCGGAATCTGGGAGGAGGTTGAGGTTGACACAAGAGTAGATGAAAGATAAACCATGGCAGGAGTTGGAATTTGTTGCTATAATTCTTAAGGTAACTAACTCTGTAACTACCAGATGGTCAGCATTTTTGAAGAACTTAATACAGTTGAAGCAGAGAGGGATGACTTACAAGTCAAACTACATTCCAAAGTACATTGATGAAACAGAATATGCTGTTGATATGCCTATTGGAGGAGCCAAAGTAGAAATGAGTCTAGGACAAAAAGTCTTCACTTTTAATCCCGATAATAAGAGGATTGGATTTCTGGAACTGGATGATCTATCACTTGGAAATTCAAAATTACATGATCTGAGGGTAGCCATCTACCAAAATAATGGAGCAACAGATAAGCTAAAAGATATCGAACAGAGGATGCAATGGTACTTGGATGTTATGGAAGAGAATCTATTAATGAATTTCCTTGAAGAAGCTGAAGGCCGTGTTAGAGTTCAGAATTGAAGATATAGTCTGTTAATCATTAATTGTAAGAATATATATTTTTATTTAATTTCTGCATTTAGATAGTTTTTGATATCATCAATTAAAATTCGTACATAATTACATAATGCACAAGTTGGGGGAGATTATTAGAAGAAATTGATGATATCAGTATATAAACTATCAGAGTGTATTATCAGTATTTGATATCAGGATTTACTGAAGATGACATCATCAGTATCTGTCTATCAGTATTTGATGATCAGTACTTAGCCACATCAGTAGATATCAAAGAATAAAATGGATTGCAGAATTCAAGGCGGTGAAGGACTTTACTTACAGAAGCAATCATACATGGATATGTATTAGGATTCCTTATTGTAATAGAATAGAATTCCTTCTTGATTGTGTAACTGTGTACTATATAAGCACATATTAGGTTTACACTATAGGTGTAACGAATTGTTATATCTTTCAGATAAGCTATCAGCTCTCAAGGATAATTGTTCATCCTTTTGAGAGAGTACTTTTACAACGGTTTTTATCTGATTAATATAAAAATATTGATTCTGTTAATCTTTATCGAATTGTTTGCATAAATTGTATTCACCCCCCTCTACAGTTGTATTACGGACCTAACAAGAAGACATTTGGTACTGACATTAGTGGTGGCTTAAAGGGCTGATTGAGTCTTGTAAATTAGCTTTAACATTGTGGATTTGAAATGATGATAATCGCAATCCTTTATTAGCATCCAGGTAGGAGTGTCTATAGATGAACTAGGTCCTGCATCCCCCATATGTTCATGCCAACTACATCAATATCTTCCCATTTGACTTATCCCCATAAGAGTTACCAGAATCATACTGGAAATCATCACCAACTATAGGTGGAAGAGAGTAGATTGCATCCTTTTCTCTTAGCATTGAAGTTGTTGTATGTACCAGATTAGGAGTCCTCTCTGCATCCTCATTTCCATATTCAGCCAAAATTTGATAGGTTGGAATAGGGTGAGTTAATATCTCAGCATCCAAAGAGATGGAATCTATAATAGCTTGATTGTCTTGCTAAAATAGACTCTCTTTATCTGCATCATTGACATCCCTTTACTGACTTGCAATGGGTTCCTCCCTTATTTCTCATGTACCTGCCTTTCTCTCATTCTCTCTCTCTCTCTCTCTCTCTCTCTCTCTCTCTCTCTCTCTCTGCATCAACGGCTCCCCTTGGCTCCCCACCCTCACACCCTCACCTTTACCATCTAAGGTGGAACTCCTCTCACTCACTTTTACCATGCTGGAAGTTATAGTATGTAGAAGTTCACTCATTTCCTCTCCTTTTTCTGAGAGAAACCCAGCCTCTCACTCAATTCACTTCATTCCCTCAAACCTAGGAGTGATTGTACAACTAATAAGTCATCTACACTTGTCACAATTTTGGAGATATCAAGTTGTGTAGAGACTTTCAACGGATAAGGGATATCCATTGAAGTAGCAGTTGCGAATGTCAACGGATAATCGATGTTAAGCTTATCCGTCGAGGGACAATCACTGATCGATGGATGAGGAATATCCATCGAGGAAGTAGAAACAAAGGAGTTAGGAGTTGAAATTATGGTTTAGTAGGAGTTGAAACTATGGTTTAGTAGGAGTTGAAACTATGGTTTAGTATGTGGAGTTGAAACTATGGTTTAGTATGTGGAAATAAAAGTTTTGGTGTCCCTTTAAGATATCTTAAAATTCTCTTAATAGCTACTAAATGAGATTCTCTAGGATCAACCCGAAATTTAGCACAAAGACATGTAGTAAACATTATATCTGGCCTATTAGCTATCAAATATAAAAGTGAGCCTACCATGCCTCTATAATTTGAAATATCAACAGACTTTTCAGTTGTGTTTATTTCAAGTTTAGTGACAGTGGCCATGGGAGTTTTTGCATATGCAATCCATTAAGTCAAACTTCTTTAAAAGATCATGAATGTATTTAGTTTAACTAATGAATATTCCATAACTAACTTGCTTAACTTGTAGAACAAGAAAGTAAGTTAGTTCTCCCATCACGCTCATTTCATATTTACTTTGCATCAATTTGGCAAACTTTTTACAAAGTTTATCACCTGTATAAGCAAATATAATGTCATCTACATAAATTTGAACAAGTATACTAGAGCCATTAACATTTCTAAAGAAAAGAGTTTTATCAACAGTACCTCTTGTGAAATTATTTTCTAAAAGGAACTTTGACAAAGTACCAAACGAGGCTCTAGGTGCTTGCTTCAATCCATAGAGTGCTCTCAAAAGATAATAGACATATTCTCCAAAATTGGGAGGATCACCAACATAGACTTCCTCCTCCAAATCTCCATTCAGAAAAGCACTATTTACATCCATTTGATAGACTTTGAAATTGGCATGGGCTGCATAGGCTAGAAAAATTCTAATGGCTTCAAGTCTTGAAACAAGAGCAAAAGTTTCATCAAAATCTAATCCTTCTTGTTGACAATAGACCTCAGAAACCAATCTAGCTTTGTTTCGTATGACTATGCCATTTTCATCCATCTTGCTTCTGAATACCCATTTGGTTTCAATAGAATTCTTGCCTTTAGGTTTGGGTACCAGCTTCCATACTTTATTCCTTTCAAATTGGTTTAGCTCTTCTTGCATAGCTAAAACCCAATAAGGATCCAACGAATCTTCTTCTACCTTATTTGGCTCTTCTTGTGATAGAAAGCTGCTAGATAGACATTCATCTTGAGTTGCTTTTCTTGTTTGCACTTTTGACGATGAATAACCAAGAATTAATTCAAATGGGTGATCTCTAGTTCATTTTATTTGTTGTGGTAGATTAGCTCTAGATTAAGAGGCCTCATAGTTGTCTTGATGTGTGACTGAGTTTTAATTTGAAGAAACTCACCATGAGTTTGTGAATCTTTGATTTAAGGTTGGGGTTGTTTTAATTTGTGATCTAAAGTGACTTTCAAGTCCTATTGAGGTTCAACAGATGCTAAATTTATCCTTTTGACAGAAGATACAGTTTGCCTATAAATGGATGATGCACCATGTCTTTCAACGGATGCCGTACTTGATCTTTTGACAGATACAACATTTTGTCTTTCGACGGATATAGAATTTTGTGCTTCATTTGTTGTTGATTTTTCTGCATATTCCTTGGTAATTATTTCTTGATCACTTTCATCATCATTGTCATCATAATTCATCTCAACATTGTCAAATTTGAGGCTTTCATGGAAACCTTCATCTTGCAGTCCTTTAATCTTCTTATCATCAAACACAACATGTACATATTCCATAACAATGTTGGTTCTTAGATTGTACACTCTATATGCTTTTACAACTACATATCTTACAAAGATACCTTCATCTGATTTGGCATCAAACTTTCCATGTTGCTAAATTTGATTCCTTAGAATGTAGCATTTGCATCCAAAAACATAAAGAAAGTTCAGTGTTGGCTTCCTATTCTTGAATAATTGATAAGGAGTTACGCATTTTGCTTGATTATCCAAAATAATATTCTTAGTGTAGCATGCAGTATTGACAGCTTTAGCCCAAAAATAAGTTGGTAATTTTGATTCCTCTAGCATGGTTCTTGCAACTTCAATTTGAGATCTATACTTTCTTTCCACCATTGTATTTTTTTATGGAGTCCTTGATGCTGAAAACTCATTCATGATCCCATTTTCTTCACAGAACAACCTCATTGCAAAATTCTTGAAATCAGTTCCATTGTCATTTCTAATTCTTCTAACTTTGAGATCAGGATGATTTTTGACTTGCCCTATATGATTGATAAAGATTTCACTAGGTTCATCTTTAGATTAAGAAAATATGACCAAGAAAACTTTGAGAAATCATCCACAATCACTAGGCAATATCTCTTGTTTGAAATTGACAACATATTGATTGGTCCAAACAAATCCATGTGCAACAGTTATAGTGGTTCTTCAATTGTAGATTCAAGCTTCCTTTTGAATGATGCTTTAATTTTTTTCCCTTTTTGACAAGCATCACATAATCCATCCTTTGAGAACTCAACTTAGGGAATGCCTCTTACTAGGTTTTTCCTGATTAATTCATTCATAGTCTTGAAGTTCAAATGAGACAGCTTCTTGTGCCATAGACAACTTTCATCTTGACTTGATTTGCTGAAAAGACAAGTAATAAAATCTGCATTAGATGAGTTGAAGTCAGCTAGATACACATTTCCTTTTCTCACTCCAGTGAGATCCACTTTGTTATTTTTCTTGTTTATAACAATACAGGCTTCAGAATTGAAAGTTATAGAGTTGCCTTTGTCACACAGCTGGCTGACACTCTTAAGACTGTGTTTAAGTCCATCCACTAGAACAACTTCTTTAATGATGACATTCTCTTTTGAAATCAAGCCATATCCCACAGTATACCCTTTGTTGTCATCTCCAAAAATAATACTTGGTCCAGCTCTTTCCTTGAACTCAGTGAGCATGGTAGAATCTACAGTCATGTGCCTTGAGCAACCATTATCTAGATACCAAAGATTTGCTAGTTTTCCTTTGCTAATGGTCTTTTTCTCATTTAACCGATGATAATCAACTTTCAACAGATGAGCTTTGTCTTTCGACGGATAATTCTCATCATCCGTTGATTCAGCATCCGTTGAAAGACCATTAACCAAGTATTGGCAATTTGGGCACTCACATCTCTTGATGATATACAGGCCTTGATCACCTCTTGCTCACGTTCAAGCCGCTTTCTCAAAATCTCTTCTTTCTTCAAAGATTCAGTTAATTCATCCTTGGCAATCTCACACTATTTAATTTCTCAAACTCAATGAATTGAGTTTTTAACACAACATTTCTGTTACTTAAAAACAAATTATTCTTTTTAATTCTATTGTTTTATTTAGTGAGTAATTTTAGTGTGACACACAGATGATACAATTCAGTAGACATATCATTTATAGCATCATTGCATTTATTTTTAGAAAGGTGTGTCAGGTTTGTAATGATTGCCTGATTGCTTGATGAACTGACTTATGTCTCATCTGACTTGGCCATTAGGGCTAGGTTGACATAATTCATGTCTTCATCTGCATCCTCACCATCAGCTGCTCAATCACTTTGTTGAGTGATAAAAGCCTTTTCCTTTTTTTGAGCAATTCTAAGTATTTCTTCTTATAATCCACAGGCTCAAACTTTCTCTTTTCTGATCTAGGCTTTCTGCATTCATTGGCAAAGTGACCATTCCTCCCACATTTGAAACATTTGAATTTAGCTTTATCGACCATGTTTCTGTTGGATTTTGTAGCTCCAAAGTTTCTCTTAAATTTGAGTTTGGCAAACCTCTTTGAGAGAAAATCCAAATGCTCATCAATATCATCCATTTCATCTTGGCTTGTGCAATACTCATCTTCAGCTACCAACCCTTTGCCCCTGCCTTCAAAACCACTTGTGTTTGGAGAAGATTCAACAGCTTCAACTTTCAACTCTTTTCCTCTCTCTTGTTCAGTTACTAATTCAACAGATCCACCCTTCTTTCTTCCTTTCTCCAATAGCTCATCATGCTCTATTTCAAGCTCATAGGTTTTTAAAATACCGTACAGTCTCTCTAGAGTAAATTCTTTATACTCTTGAGAATTTTGTAAGAGAGACTGTCATTGGCGTCCATTCTTTTGGTAGAGGTCTTAGGAATTTCAGATTTGAATCTTTAGTTTGGTAGATCCTTCCATATAATTTTCAGCCATTCAATAGTTGTTAAACTCTACTGAAAATGTCACTCAGTGACTCACCATATTCAAAATTAAAATGTTCATATTGTTATATGAGGATTTGCATCTTGTTTTATCTGACTTGCTCAGTTCCCTCACATAGAACTTAAATTTGTTCCCAAATTTCCTTAGCAGTATTGCAGTTAATAACATTGTCAAACATATCTCCATCAAGACCATTGAATAGAATATTCATGGCCCTTTTGTCTTTATGAACTTGTTCAATATCTTCATCTGTCCATTTTGACCTTGGATTTGGGACTTTTTGCTCATTTTCAACAGTTCCTTCAACATCTGTTGTTGCCCTACGAGGAACATGAGGTCCTCTCTCTATGCTGTCAACATATCTTTCATCTTGAGAGAGTAGATGAAGGTGAATCTTCACTTTCCAGTGATGATAGTTGTCTTTGTCCAGAATTGGGATCTTCACTCCAACATCCTTTTTACTCATGTTGTTAGTTTATTTTGATCTTTAAACTCATAGTGTTAAGAGCTTGCTCTGATACCAATTGTTATTCCCTAACAATCTAACAACAGAATTACAGAAAGAGGGTGAATGGAATTCTGGTTTCTTTTGGAAATTTAAAAACTATTTTAAATATATATAATTATGAATGAATATGCAGTAGTGCGGATTGAAAGAATTCGAGTATTCAAACACAAAGTAAAGAAACAAGACTATTTAAAAACTTTCTGGTGGATTGATCTTACACCATATATATATATAAAGATTAGAGAACTCTGTGATGCAAGAATGCACACAGCTACCTACAAGTGTTTTACAAAGATGAACAGAGAGAATTCCTAAAAGATGTAGCTTTTTCTATTTCTCAGTTCTAAATCACTTAGTTAACTACTTGCTACTCTTGGTTTATATACTACCAAATTACATATGAATAAGACAAACAGTGAAAAATATCTAAGTCTATTCACATGTTGCTTCATTTCTCTGTCCAGCATCTTTGAATATCTTCAGCTAAGCATGGAAATGGAAGTGCTTCTTTGTTCCCTAAAACCTGCAAGTAGGCTACCACATTCGTATACAATCAACCCATATGAATGTGAAGTCACTTTAACTACTATTTGAATTTGTTATCTATCGAGACTTCAGTATTATCCGTTGATACTTAACTTGAGTTATCCTTTGAATCTCCAATGGATTATCCGTTGAATGTATTGAGTCATCCGTCGAGGCTTTGTAGTTTATCCATTAAAGTGTTTCCTTAACAGTTGATACTCTTTCACTTATAAGATTTAGCACATATTTTCTAACACCGGAAATGAAAATAGACATGACAGCTTTAGAAAATGTGTTCGTACATTTTAGTGCAAGTTTTGTAATCCCGTGCTGTTGGTCTATAAAGCATGCACGGGTTCTTAGTTTAGTTATAACAGAAATAGATCTAGAAAATCTTGTATTCTCTCTCAATATTATAGCTGAGTTCTTATTTTTAAGAACACAGATTTGTAGTAAAATAAATTTTATTAATACAATCAAGTAAGTTTTTGATATCTCGTCTTGTGCTTACTATCAAACAATTTATCTCTAGAAATTCATATTTGCTTTTGTTCAATTTAATCCAAATAGCTTCAAAAGAGAATTAAAATCCAAAAAATACATTCACCCCTGTGTTATGTTTCATTGCACTCAATATCTAATAAGAGGTATCAGAGCAAAATATGAAAGCAAACAGATAAAGATTTTGGAAGAATGAGTGCTCAGAAAATAAGCAGTATCAAGATACCTATCTTTGACAAGATCAACTACACACTATGGAAGAAGAAAATGATGATGTTTATAAGGATGGCCAACCCTATGTACATTCAGATTCTAAAAAATGGACCCTTCATTCCTAGGGAAAGGGTTCCTGAATCTACAGATGGAGACAAGGTCATACCTGCCCATTTTACACCTAAAGACCTCTCAACCTATACAGAGCCTGAAAAAGAAAAGGTTGTTTTAGTGGATAGCAGCTTACAACTCATACTGATTGAGTCCCTTATTAATCTAATGTAAAATAACATTATTAACTGTGAGTAAGCTAAATAGATCTGGGAGAAAATAGAAATACTAAGTGAGGGAACATAAGAGGTTAAATCAAGTCAAAGAAGGATCTTGGTTTCACAGTATGAGGGTATTATTGCTAAACCAAAGGAAGGTATAACTGCACTTTTTAAAAGGTTCAATAAGATGATAAATGATTTGCAGCTTCATGACAAGTATTATGAAGCTGAAGAGGTCAACCTTAAATTCTTCCTCACCCTTCCTGATCATTTGGAAAAAAGATATATGCTATTAGAGAAGGAAGAGATTTAAGCAGAATGACTCTGGAAGTCTTGTATGGTATTTTGAAGACCTATGAGCTAGAGATGTTATAGAGGAAGTCATTAAAAGCCAATCAAGGGCATGTTGTTGATGGATCAAGTGCCTTGGTAGCCAATGACAGCAAAATATCTGAAGATGAACTAGAAGCCCAGACTTCAGTTGTTCAAGCTGTTGAGCAGAAAAATAAGGAGCCACAAAAGCAAGTTATTTTAGAGCTGGAAGATGATGAATTCTACACCCTTGATGAACTGGATGAGATGGACCAGTCAATGGCTTATCTTTCAAGGAATTTTTTTAACATCAGGGTTAAGAAGCTAAAATACTTCAAGAGCAAGGGTCAGACATCCAAGAATAACAACAATTGGAAAGGAAAAATTCAGTTCAATTCAGCTAGAAAAAGTGGCTACAAGTCAGGGTCTATTGACTGATCAAAGATAAGATTCTAAACTATGATGAACTAGGTCACTTTTCCAATGAATGTAGAACGACAAAGAAAGTGAAGAAAGATAAAGCTTATTTGGAATTGGAAGCAAAGTATGAAGCACTCTTGAGAAAGCAACAGGGAAAGGCCTATATTGCAGAAGACAAAAGTTGGGATGATACAGATGATGAGGATATCTATGAAAAATATGTAAATTATAATCTCATGGCTCTAGAGCGAGGATAATTATCTGCATCCAAATCAGAGGTACCTATTTTAACTATAATTGAATTAAATGCCACTCAATATAAAGAAATTGTTGAGAAAATGAGTGTAGAATATTTCATATCCTCACAAGCATGATGGCAGCTACTCAAGAAGTGAGTAGACTGTCAAAAATTAATGAGAAGTTTGAGATTGAAAAACAGGAGCTAGAACTGCAGCTTGTTGGTCTTGAAACAGTCAAACAAGAAAATGAGTATCTCAAGAACTAGTTTAAGTGTGCTAGAGAAGTAGAGGCAGTATTGAGAGAAAGAATTGAGAAAATAATTTGAAGCTCAAATCATTCAAGAATGCATCTCAGTTGGTTGGTCAGTATTATGAGAAAAACAAACCATGTGCTAACATAGGTATTGGTTTGGACTGTGAGGCCTTGAATTCTCACAAGATAGTTGAAGCTGACAAAGGATAAGACACTGTGAACCATGATGTTCCTGTGATGCTGAAGAATGTAAATGCACCTTTGTTTAAAGCTCGTGAAGTTTTAGTGAAGAGGAGTTGGTCATCAAGCAAGAAATTGCATATGAAGACAAAGAGAAGAAAAATGCAGAAACCACTCCTATCACCAAATGTGATAAGAAGCCTATAGTGAGTCAAGCCACTAAGACACCGACTAAGGAGATCAAGACTGAAAACACTAGGAAAAAGAAAAAAGAACAGAAATGGAAAAATATGTGTAAACAAAAGCAACAATTATGCCTATGTTGCAGATGTTCCAAGGAAGCAATATCAGAAATGTGGCTCAACAAACCACCTAATTTACCTTTATAGAAAGGATGTTAGTGAGCCAAAAGTTGGAGCATGCAAGTACAATGGGGCACTGACTGAAGATCCCTATTCCTTCTATGATAAGTTTGATTGCATTCCTTGCATTATGAAGGTTATGACAAGCTGTCATAAATTGATGAAAAATTTTAAGGAAGTTAGTCTTGGATCTGCAATTAGAAAGGATAATGCTGATCAAACTATGGATGCCATTCTTTTTGAAAATTCAAATTCTACTTCTGCAACTTCTCAGATAAAGAAGAAAGTGTCCAACACTACTTGGGTAGCTAAACACACTTAATCCTTATTGTGTGTAGGGCATGTTAGGCCGTTAAACAACTATAGAGGGGGGTCAATACAGTTAATGCAATCAATTTGACAAAGCTTCAACAGAATCAACAGTTTTATATTAACTGATAAAAACTTATTACAAACGTAATCTTTCGAAAGGATGAACAAATATCCTTGAGAGTTGCTAGGTTATGCAAAAGATATAAGAATCTGGAAATGCATATAGCATGAACCTAATATGTACTTTATATAGAGCACAACTACACAACGTATAAGAAATCCTATTCTATCAACAACAAGGAAACCTATACAATTTCTTCTGAGATAAAGTCCTTCACCGCCTTAAGTTTTTGTTTCCTTTTCCTTATTAAAGATCAACTGATGTGACAAATACTGATTTCATCATTCGTTGACATCATCATCTGTCGATATCCTTATTTGTCGATTATCAACATCCGTCGATGTCATCATCATCCGTCGATGTCATCATCATCCGTTGATGTAAGTTTTAATATGAAATTCTGATAGTTTCTGCTTAATATCATCAATTACTCCTAACAATCTCCCCCTACTTTTTCATTATGAAAATATGGACAAGTTTCAGTTGATGATGTCAAAACTATCTAAATACAGGAATCAAGTATGCATATTCAATCTTGCTTCAGTGAATATCAAACTTTACTCTTCATCTTGAACTGCTTTTTTAACTTGAGCAATGTTAGAGGTTAATTCCAGTTCTTCAGCTCAGAATGCTTCATTAATCTTCATTCTTCTTCTTCTTCTTTATATTTTTCTTCAGTATCATGAGCTTGTACTACTGTATAGATTGGATCTATCAGTATTTCATATTTAGTTTCCTTAGATACTATTTTCTTCTTCTCAACATCTTTGGCTTTAGACTTTGAAATCTTTGACTTCTCTCATATTTTCTCTTTTCCTTTAAGCTTCATGTCAGCAGTTACAGTAACTCGTGATCTGAAATCTTCAGCATGACTGATCTCCCTTATAACTACACCTCTGGTTGGTCTGTTAGAAGGATCATCTTCATAAAGTACTTGAGAAATAACAACAATATCAGTATTTGCTGTCTTCATGGAATTCTTAAAGTCTTCCTCCATTTGCCTTAGCTGTTCAAGATCAACTCTAGGATTTTCTTTTGCAAATATTCTTCTACTCACCTCAGAGTCAAGTAATTGAATCTTTGTATCCTTGTAGAACAGAGTAGTCTTTCTTCCTTTAACTTTCAGAGTTTGAAGAAATTGACTTGCTTCAACACCAGCTTGTATCTCCAGAATACCTTGGTCTTCATCAGCAACAGTTGTGACTTGTAAAGAATTTTGCATTTTTGTAGTCACAGTCAAATCTTCTACTCTTCTTTCATTTCTCTTACTTTCTCTTCCTTGTCTAGACTGAAATCTAGTGATTACTTTTGATGAACCACTAACTCCAACTAGCTCTTCACCTTTTCTCCTTTCACTTTCCTTTTGTTCCCCCTTATTACCTCCATCAGGATTTCATCATTAGTACTTGTCAATGTCAGCTGTTTATGTTTAGATTTAACAATTTTCTCCCCCTTTTTGGCATCATCACCAAGCAATAGAGAAAGAATCAGCTCCATTGAATTCTGTGCTTCTGTAAGTTGAGCATCCATTTGAGCTTGTTTAGCTTCCAATCTAGCTTGACTAGCTTCAATTTCAGTTTGCCTGACAACTATTGGTGAAATTTTTTCTAAATTTCCTGATGAGTAGTCAGCTTTGAAGCAATCAATGATTCTTTGATCTGATTGATTTGAGTATTAGTTGCTTCATGAGCTGTGTGTAAGGAATTGACAACTAAAGTTGATGCTTTAAGATGATTCCAATGAGCATTCCAAAGATTATCAAAATAATTATTTTCTTTTGTAGCATTTAACTCTTTCAGTTTGTGTTGTCTCACATGCATATGCATATATTCAGGGAAGAAAAGATCATCCTCATGATCTATAATAGCATTAGAAACATTAGCTTCTTCAACAGTAATCGGATTTTGCACTAATTGCTAAAATTCATCATCAGCTTCAGCATGTAGAATAGAATTATAAATTTGTACAGTATGTGATCTAGTAGATTCAGAAGCTTCCACACCTTCAACAGTTAATTCCACATCTTCAATTATTGTAGATAAATGAATTTGAGCTTAGAGATTAACTTCTAGAACCTCAGTTCCTGTAACATATTGTGGCGATTCTGAAATGGATTAAACTTTATGAATGGACTATTGTGTTACTACATTTCAGCAACAACGGGGATTTCCTCAGGTGATGGAAAAGTAGAGTAAATGGACTATTTTTCAACAAAAACATGGATTGTCTAATGTGGTGGAATAGTAGAATGCACGAACTGCAAGAAAGTATCAGTACTTAGACTTGTAGGGAGATTAATAGCCCTTGGTCCATCAGAGTTTTCTTGATGTTCAACAGACAGATGTTCAACATCTGTTTCTTTAGTACTTCGAGCACCTACAAACATATAGCAATTAAAACTTAATCTCTCTATTCTTTTAAAGTAGTTTCACTACTCCTCACACCACACATCTCATGACTTTCAATAGTCTAAGCTTCCTCACAAGGATTACTAAATCATATCTCTTATCTACTTCTCCTTTTTCCAGGAAGGATCCTGCCTCTCTTAAATTCTGTTTTTCTTTCAATCTTTTCACACATCTCACATAAAAAGCTCAGAAAGATTGTCCTACAGAAATAAGAGGTGGCTAAAGTTAGTCCTTAAATAAGGACTAAAAGTAATCATGCCAACAGGATTTATATCATAAAAAATATAATGAATGCTGAAAGAACTAGATCAGTATTTATAATAACTGATGATAAAGTAGTAATAATATTTATACCTTGAATACACAATTAAGCTTAGAGTTGAGATTGTGGTTATGACAGTTGTTGTTCATCAATAATGAGAACCTCCATTTGAATTGGAGAGGATTTGATCAGGTTATTGTCATGTACCATCATCTCAAACCTTGTTCTTCTCCCAAATAACTAACACTTGAATTTGTTTATTTAAAGCTATCATAGAGTCTTCAGTAAAAACTGATGAAATATCTGTGTCTCTGTTAGTATCATTAAGATCTACCTCAGAAGGGTAGTCTCTAACCGACTAAATGTTGTTTCTGAGTGGTGAACACAATTCAAGAATTATTTCACTTGATTTTTGACCACATTTGAGAAAAGAATTCAAGTGTTTCAGTTGTGAGAAGAAATTTAAGATGTAAGATGTATAACTGTAAGAATTGAGTGTGAACAACTTCTTTGAATAGAAAAAGAAAGTCTCGAAAGAATTTGAATAGAATGTAACACTCAAAGATAATAATCCTTATTGACTAAGAATTAAATCTTCATAAATTCCTTTTGTAACAACAGTTACCTCCTGCAGTGCGCTCAATCTATACTGAAGTGATCACATGAACTTAAACATAGATTAGTTTATTCACATGCACTATTAACACATCTGAAGTTAAGCATGCAGTACCGATTTAGATATCAACAGTTAAAAAACATTCAAGCACACACAAGATAGTAAACAAGTAGTCAAATATATAGCAAAGAAGATAAAAATATTTCATTAAACGTGAAGAAGATGAATACAAAGCAGAATCATAAAATAGTCCTAACAAGCTAGAAACTATTCCTAGAAAGTATCCCATCTTCAACTTCTTCAGAGCTTCTTGCTTCTTCATGGCTCGACGATGATAAATCCCCGAGATAGTCTTTGCAAGAGAGTTAATGTTCTCTTGCAACTCAAGAGCTTCAAGTCTCTGCTGCTCAGCCACATTGGCTAAGCGTTCATCCTCAAGAGTAATTTCCAACTGAAATAATTGGAGATCCACTTTTTGATCACTAGACAACTCCTCGTAGACTGATGATGGAACATCATGATGACTAAATATCTGATTGTTAATCTTGACTCTACGTCCCCAGGGATCATAATAGACACGACCCTCTTCGAACCTTAAAAACCAAAATATGTTATTGCTATGGGAGCATGTACAATTTCCAATTTTGTCTCTATCGAATTTTAATATCAGAATAGCGGATCTAATCAAGTTCCAACAATAGAATGAGTATAAAACAAATATTGAGCCATGAACATGTGAGAAGTTGAGGAGTTGTGTTCAAGAAGACTTCAAATATGAGTGTTTGAAGTAAAAGGTTAGTGAGAAGTTTTGAGATGGAGGGTTGTATTTATAGCAGAGAGGTTTAGAAACTGAAAGGACTCTTTGATTAACTATGTAATAATTGACCATAATGCAAATACACGATTACGCGTATCTAGGTAAACAAAAAGTAATCTCTCTCTTCATATTCCTAATCCCAATGTAAATACTCTAGTATTACAAAATAATTGCATCAGTAGCTAACCCATTTCAGAATAATCAATGAAGTATAACAATCAATCATGTTTTGATCATTATCAGTATTTTAATTACGAATATCATGACTTATCAGTCAAAACTGGGTTGACCAATATCAGAATTTATCAACTGTTGACCTAACCTATTAGTCAAAACAAGTTTAACTAATAACAGAGCATGTAAGCATAATCAGTAGTTCAAAATATAGTTTCCATATAAAATCTGTTAGCACAATTTGCATGTTATCATGGCATCAATATTTAGCACAAGAATCAGTATCTAACAAGTACTGACAAATAATAAGATACCATGCTTCAAAAATATCAGCAGACTTAATTATTAGAGTTTGAGAATTTTCCTGAAATCATTTCCAATTCATTCACCAATCTTGTGAATGTAGCTTCACATAGAGGCTTGGTGAATATATCTGCTACTTGCTGATCTGTTAGAATAAAGACCAATTCTACTATACCAGCTTTCACATGTTTTCTTATGAAATGGTACCTGCTACTGATGTGCTTAGTCATTGAATGTTGCACTGGATTTCCTGTCATTGCAATAGCACTTTGATTATCACAATATATAGGAATAGAAGAATAGTCTAACCCATAATCCAGTAATTGATTCTTCATCCATAGAATCCGAGCAGGACAGCTTCCTACAGCAATGTATCCTGCTTCTGCAGTTGCAAATTGACTTTTGTTTCTTGTTGTATGAAGAAACCAATCCGCCACCAAGAAATTGGCATCTTCCGGAAGTGCTTTTCCTGTCTATTTTGCATCCTGGAAAATCAACATCTGAATATCCAATTAGCTTAATGTCCGAATCTCTAGGACACCATAATCCCAAATTAATGGTGCCTTTGATATACTTAAAAATTATCTTCACAGCTAATAGATGAGGTTCTCTAGGATCAGCTTGGAACCTTGCACAGAGATATGTAGCATACATGATATCAGGGCTACTAGCAGTCAGTTATAGGAGTGAGCCAATCATACCTCTATAGTTAGTTATATCTACTGAAGAACCAGTATTTAAATCTAACTTGGTTGGAGTGGCCATGGGAGTTGATGTAGTTGAGCAGTCTTGCATTCTAAATATTTTGAGTAAATTCTTGTTGTATTTGGATTGATTTATGAAGATTCCTTTATCAGTATGTTTAACTTGTAACCCAAAAAAATTACTTAATTCTCCCATCATACTCATTTGATACCTGGACTGCATTAGCTTTATAAATCTCTCACAGAGTTTATCATTAGTAGATCCAAAAATGATATCATCAACATATATCTATACTAGTAACAAGTCCTTACCATGATATTTATAAAAGAGAGTTTTGTCAATTGTACCTCTTGTGAAACCACTCTCTAGAAGAAATAGAGCAAGTGTTTCATACCATGCCCTTGGAGCTTGCTTCAGTCCATAGAGTGCTTTATCCAATAAGTAGACATGATCTGGATACCTTGGATCAATGAACCCTGGAGGCTGTTCAATATAACTTCCTCTTCGAGTTCTCCATTTAAGAATGCACTCTTCACATCCATTTGGAACACCTTAAACTTCTTGTGAGCATCATAGGCAAGAAAGATTCTAATTGCCTCAAGCCTTGCAACTGGAGCAAATGTCTCATCATAATCAATGCCTTCTTCTTGTGAGTATCCCTTTTCAACCAGTCTTACTTTATTCCTTGTAACAATGCCCTCACTGTCAGTTTTAATTCTGAATACCTACTTTGTGGCAACTATAAATTTGTTCTTTGGTCTTGGCACAAGAGTTCACACTTTGGTCCTTTCAAATTCATTGAGTTCTTCTTGCATTGTTGTGACCCAGTCAGCATATTGCAGAGCTTCTTCAACCTTCTTAGGTTCAGTTTGAGATAGAATAGATTGGAAGATACATTCATTTTGAGTGGCTTTTCTTATTCTTACACCACTATCAGGGTTTCCAATGATTAAGTCAGGTGTGTGTGACTTAGACCATTTTCTTGCAGATGGAAGTTGAATCCTTGAAGACGAACCTCCCCCTTAATTCATAAACTCTATGTTATTTCTTTGATTATTACTACTATTGTTTCCTGATGCTCCCCCTGAATTAGTGTTCCCATTGTTATCAGTATTTGACTCATCAAAATTTGAGGAAGATAAGTGTGATGACCTTTCTACTGATGTCTCTTGAGATGAATCACTTCTAGTAGTCTCTGGATTTGAGTCATGTTGCTCCCCCTAAACATATGCTTCAGTGTTAGAAGTATTTCCACTATTTTGTGGAACCTCAGAGCTTCGAGTGATATCAGGACTTACCGTATCAGAGTCAGGATTTAAAAGTTTAGCATAAGGTACTTCTTTTTCAAATCTCAATTTTTCATGGTCATCTGCATCTTCTAGACATGTTATCTTGTTGTCATCAAAAGATACATGTATAGATTCCATGACAGTTCTTGTTCTCAGATTGTAAACTCTGAAGGCTTTTGTGGTCAGCGGATAACCCAAATTTGGCTTCTTTCCCTTCACCATCTCAAATGGTGTTTTCCATGCTTGTTGATCAATGTTGCATTGTGTGTAAAGCAAGTAGTTTGCACAACCTCATCCCAAAAGTAGGTAGGCAATCTTGCTTCCTCTAGAATGGTTCTTGCAGCTTCTATCAGATTTCTATTCTTTCTTTCAACAACTCTATTTTGTTGTGCAGTTCCAGGAGCAGAAAACTCTTATTTTATCCCCTTGAGTTTGCAGAACTCTGCCATAGAGCTATTCTTGAATTCAGTTCCATTATCATTACCGATGATCTTCTCTTTGTATGTTAATCCTTTTTCCAGCTCCCTCACATGATCAAGAAGAATGGCTGAAGATTCATCCTTGGTGTGCAGAAAATACACCCATGTGTATCGTGTATATTCATCAATAATTACGAGTGCATACCTTCTCTTAGAAATTGACATAACATTCACTGAACCAAAGAGATCAACATGAAGTAGATGATATGGTTCAAGAATAGAGGATTCAGTTTTACTCTTGAAAGAAGTTTTTTTTGCTTGGCTTTCTGGCATGAGCCACATAAGCCATCAGGAGTAAAAACTGCATTGGGAAATCCTCTAACAAGATCTTTCCTCACTAGTTCATTGATATTATTAAAGTTGAGGTGAGAAAGTCTTTTATGCCAGTTCCAGTTGTCTTCCAAAGATTCTCTACTCAATAGATAAACTTTTGAATTATCAATACTTGTGGAGACCCTGGATTCATATAAACTACCATGTCTTACACCAGTCAATGCAATCTTGCCATCAGACTTACTGACAATTTCACAATGCTCCTTATTGAAGTTGACATGGTAACCTATGTCATATATTTGACTCACACTAATCAGATTATGCTTGAGTCCTGCAACTAGAGCTACATTTTTAATGATGACATTCCCAACTTTTATTTTGCCATATCCCAAGATTTTTCCTAAGTTGTCATCTCCATAAGAAACGCTTGGGCTATCCTTCTCCTCAAATTTTAATAGCAGTGATTTATAACCAGTCATATGTCCTGGCATCCACTGTCCAAGACTAGAACATTCCTCATGTCACCCTGCAATCAGTAATTTGAATCAGTTAGTGTTTTTAAGGACCCAGACTTTCTTGAATCCTTTGGTCTTTTTAAGTTTGTTAACATATGCAGCAGAAGACTTTTTATCAGAGTTTATGTTAACATCCTTACTATCAGTATTTATACATGCATAAATTTTCTTTTGCTTTAATTAAAGAGGGTTTCAATCTATAATAATCATTATACAAACTGTGATACTCTTTACATGTATAAATAAAATTCCAAATTCTGCCATAATGAAAACAAAGACTTTGTGGTTTATATCTAACTGTTATATTCCTAAACTCTGGTTTGGAAGAAATAACATTTATCTTTTTATTCTTCTTGCAAGAGTTAGCAAGATAATTAGTGCCACCACAGTTTGAACAGGTCTTTCTAGGTGCATTAGGTGGGGTTACATAATTTCCATTCTTACTAACACCTACCTTGCCATTCCTATTTTCCTAGACCTTTTCCTCTTGTCTTTCATGTGTAAATCCTTCAACTTTTCTTAAGCTATTTCTGAGTCATTGAACCAATATTTACCGAATTTGTGTGAACTTGTTCACTCTTATCAGTAATTAAGTTTGATCTAGGTGCTGAGGTTGTACCTTCCTCATGGATGGACTTAACAGTATCAACACTAGGATTAAACTTAATGGTCTTTATTTGAACCTTGTTCAGTTTGACCTTGCTATCAGTTTTTATTGGTTCTGTTCTCTCAGTTTCTTTTCCACTTTTCTTATCAGAATTAGATCTAGTTGAATATCCTAATGATGATCCCCAACAACCATTCTCTAGAATTTCCTGAGTTGACTTTCCTGAGTTAGTCCAAAGTTTAATGATTTCTCTTTCTTTTGCTAGCTCCTTCTCTAGATAAGCATATTTTTCTAACAATTTTTCCTTAACATAAATAACATTATCTCTTTCTTTTAGAATTTCTAGCAGGGAAGGCAACTCAATTTCTAGGTGATCATTCCTTTTCTTTAACACAGAGTTTTCACTCTTGATTCTATTATTCTTTAAGGTTTGATCCCTAAAACTAACATGTAGAGACTTAAGAAATAATCTTAAATCATAGATATCATCAGTATCAAAAGCAAGAGTAGTATGAGATACCTTTAATTCAGCATTGTCATCCTCAGCATCATCTTTTTCCATAAGATCATAATTGACTCCATCATCTAAATCTGATGAATCATCCCAGTTTCTCTTCCTTGAGATCATGGCTTGTTTCTTCCCAGCTCTGGGTTTTCCGCAGTCAGCTGCAAAGTGTCCAATTCCATCACAGTTGTAACATCTCTCTTTTGACTTGTCAAGTTTTCCAGATCTTGATTCCTTCCTATCAGTATTTCTCAGGTTGTTCCTCTTATCAGAGTTTGAGGAACTGGAACCTTTTCTAGAAAATATTCTCCCTTTTCCTGAAGTTCTTGTAGACCATCTTCTTGAAGCTTTTAACCAGTAGGACACCCATTTGATCCATGTCTTCATTGGTGTTATGATCACTTTCAGTATCTGATTCAGTATCAGTATTTGAGTCATCATCAGAATTTGATGATTCAGTATCTGACTTTGCGATCATGGCTTTCCCTTTGGAGTAGCTTTTCCTCCTAGCTTTCTCCTTTGGCTTCTCTTCAACCTTGAGTGCATTTAGTCTAGATTTGGATCCTTTCCTCTTGCTTCTTTGCTCCATCTCTAGTTCATGAGTTTTCAAAACTCTATAGATCTCATCTAGAGTTGTGTTGTAAAGTTGATATTTATCCTTTATTGATGTGACTTTAAAGTCCCACTTTTCAGGGAGAGCAAGTAGGAACTTCAGGTTTGAGTCCTCCAAATCATATTCTTTATTGAAAAGTGATAAGTCATTCAGCAACTTCAGAAATCTATCATAGATCTCATTTAAGGACTCATTGTCCCTTGAGTCAAAGTAATCATATTCTTGAGTAAGTACTATCCTCATGTTCTTCTTGATAGCAGTTGTACCTTGACACTTTACTTTTAAATCATCCCATATCTCTTTTGCTATCTTACATCCAATGACTCTATTGGACATAACACTATCAAGACTGCTGTACAGGATGTGTCTGACCTTAGCATCCTTCATGATAGATGAGATATCTACAGGAGAGTAGTCATTCCTGTCTTTGTTTATCATCTTCTCTGGTTCTCCAGCAAGAGAAACAACTACCTTCATTGGTCTATGAGGACCATCATAGATCCTATTCAGATATTTGAGGATCTGTGGCTTCCAAACACATGGCCATCCTGACTTTCCATATTGGATAGTCATGTATCTTCAGGATAGGCACCTAGATTGCTTCATACCTACTCATGTTATTGCTTATCTGTGATGTGGTTGGGGGTTGTGGCTTCAGATTCCGTGTTTCTTCTTTGTCTAACATGGTTGATTGATTTTCAGATCTTAAACTGTTTGTACTTTAACAACAAACTCTGATACCAATTGTTAGGCCCTTAATCAACTATACAAGAGGGGGTGAATACAGTGAATACAATCAATTCAACAAATCTTCAACAGAATCAACAGTTTTTATATTAACTGATAAAAACTTATTATAAACGTACTCTCTCGAAAGGATGAACAAAATATCCTTGAGAGCTGCTAGGTTATGCAAAAGATAGAACAATGTCGCAATGCATATAACATGAAGCTAATATGTGCTTTATATAGAGCACAACTACACAATGTATAAGGAATCATATTCTATCAACAACAAGGAAACCTATACAATTGCTTCTGAGATAAAGTCCTTCACCGCCTTGAGTTCTTATTTCCTTTTCCTTATTGAAGATCAACTGATGTGACAAATACTGATTTCATCATCCATTGACATCATCATCCATCGATATCCTTATCCGTCGATTATCAACATCCGTCAATGTCATCATCATCCGTTGATGTAAATTCTGATATGAACTTCTGATAGTTTCTGTCACACCCCCAACTTAACAAACATAATATATAACTATTACAATATTTAAAAGAGAGTAAATATATCTGAATCCAAGATCTTACAGTTTAGGATTTGGAACAGCCCAACACTACCATCTATTACAACTGATTTTAATATCGAGTCCTCGCACAAAACTATCTCTTATTCTACCTGAGCTCGGACATACGCATCGGTGTCACAAGTCTTACGTGTTGTCTGCTTGAATCTAACCATAGCTGCTAGCTGTAATATCAGGGTTAAAGTAAGGAGTGAGCCAAATGCTCAACAAGTGCTAAACAATATGGTACAAAACATAAATCGAGATATATATTAAAGAATGACAATGCGAAGATATAACTAATAATAACAAGAGATGAAATTTTGGGTGATGGCATCATTTGCTTGAATCAAAACATTTTTAAAATCATATCTTAATCAAAATCATTTTATAACGCTATGGATTACAGCCGGTAATCAGCCGCGAAGTAATCCCGAACCTCGCTGGGTTCTAAAACATTAATGGGATCCCTATGTAACTTTTAAGCCTACAATATAAGTATGGAAAGGACTCGCGTCTCAGTCCAGATCCACTATTCAAAAAAAGCATTTATCCCTCTTTGGGACTGAAAATCCATATTTTAATCATTTCAAAAACTGATGCCGATTGATAATAAAATTTCTTAAACGGTAAACATCTTTATCAAGGAATTATAGATCAACTTTAAAACACTGGAAATATATCACAAAATCTCATGCCATGATTCACTAGACTTTATTCTATCGGGGTACTTGAACAGTTTCTATTTACAAGGATTTTGACAAGGAGATTTAGTAGGGTTTTTGGATAATAGGAAGGAGTAATGCCAAACTAGGCTTAAAGCAATGGTATTAGACAAGGTATAGGTATTAGAACATCAAGAAGATAAGCATCACTGGTTACAAGTATACTAGAGGTGTCAAGGTATAAAGAAAGTGATCATTAGCTTAAGGTATATCAGGATGTCAAACTTTAGGGTAAGGATAGGGTTATCAAACAATCATGAACAACTTTAAAGAATATCTAGCTTTTAGGTATCAAGGTAAAGTTTCTATTGGGGTTCAAGCATCAGGGTGAGATGTCAAGATTTTAGGAATCTATAGCATGTTAATCAAGAGGATCAATCAAGTATTATAACAAATCTTTATTTTATCATGGCATTCCAATTACTTTGATGTACTAGCATGATACGACTTTTGATCTACTTACAATATGTACTTGAGGGTTCATGGCATTTCTATATAATACGAAGATATATTTGAGAATCACTTGGTTCAAGTATAACAAGATAACTCAGGATACTTGCATCATATATATATAGGAACTAGTTATCACACATTTGTAGTGTAAACGAAAAAGGAGGTTGAATCACTTGCCTTGAGAAAGGCTGGACTGGTCTGGCAGGTAGGAGTAATTGGAAGCTTTACTCGACCTTTATGGCAAGTTTACCCTCGTCTCAAGATCCTACACAATTAATAATAACCTCATTATAATATACTCTCACCAACGCAACCTATTTACAACCCGAATTAAACATAAATGACACTTAGGCCTATTTGCATGCAATTTATAATCACCTTATAAATACAATAGTACACATAGCTATATATACTCACATATCATATTTTAATACCAAATAATATCACACACACCATAATACAACACTAGTTTTGGATGATCTCGACCCACAACTTAAGTCACTTGATCGCTAAACTGGACAAAGTCTCCAAATTTTGGCCTCCTAACTCGATGTGCCTTTACTAAACTATCCAACACCTATTGACCCTCACTTGGGCCTTTCACTCTACTGGATTTATGCTATCTTGCAACTATAGTGGTCAACCTAGGTCTCACTCATAAGTGCTCTAAAACTATGTGGTAAATGAAAGTGCTTACTAAGGTAAATTTCAGAATGACATCTATGGTTTCTTGAGTGTATTAGACACTCTTACACTACAAGTTTACCTCTAAAACTTCTACACTAGACTCTTCTGATCATAAGGCATCTCCCAAACTTGATGTGTCTCAAGGGCCTAGCTTGGGCTTCCTTGGGCCTAAGCTTAAAGTCCATGGTTCCCCTGTTTTTCTGAACATAAAATGCCCTGACTTGAACTAACTTGTGACACATGATTCTAACTCAAATCCTATGAACAATGGCTGTAAAAACTCATCTGACACTCCCTCTAACTAAGGCTCAACAGGACCTAATGAGGGCCTACCCATAACATGGTCAAAACTTCCTATTTCTAAATTGCAACAAAACTGTCCCCTGCTACACAGATTTTGTGATTTCACTCGTGCACCTAACCAAATGACTTACAAACCTCCAACAACCACCTAAAACCTTTTATATACTCCTAGTTCTAGCTTCTGGTGGCTTGGGCCTCAATGTTCACAACAAGTGCTCACTCAAAACTTCCTCATAACTAGTGCATCAAATCTGGAAAAATGCAAATACTAACTAATCCCCTTCCACCTTGACTCCCACTTAATAACCAAGAATCCAACCTTTACCAAAGCAAACCTAGTGCATCAATATCCTAAAATAGTACCTCAATAGGAGGGGAGATCATCCATGCCCAAGAACATCAACATGCAACTAAAAATATAACATGCAACTCATGGAAAACACTTAACAGGATTTCGGCTAAGGCATAAAGTTTAAATTCTTGCAAATTCGACTTATACCTATTGCTCATCCTTAATAATCGTGAAATATATCTTCTCTTATCTATTAATAAGAAATATTTCATGGAAACAATCTATCTCAAGTGCAAATATTTCGAATTTATAGATTTTTAAACAGAAAAACATGATTTCAAAAAGAGTAGCATGTACAACATGGTTGATCATCATTTTAACATCTTAAAACTAGCATGCATGGCTAAACATGATTATCTAATGAAATTTCAGTAGCATGCAAAGGATTTTAAAGCATGGTTTCTCCATAAAACACTTAGTTAACACATATATAAAATGTAACTCATAGACAGCTCTTGAATTCACAAAAATCAAGAGTTTCTCTTTGGAGATCACACAAGAACTACACATGCAACCATGAAACTTCATCTCCCAAGTCACAAAACTCTTGGGAAGTATATAAAATAAATGTAGGTGGAAGATTTACACAAGGGAAGATGAGAAATGGAATGAAAAATGGAAGGGAGTGGGGGAATAGGGGCTTCGGCCGAGAGCAAAAGGGAGGGAGGGGAGGAGAGAAAAAATAAGGTGTGTTAGAGTGTGGAGTGAGTGAAAAATGACTTCTCCCACTTTGTTTTTGGTTTTATTGGCAAAAAGAATGAGTGGAAATGAGAATGTACAAAAATGACCTCTAGGTAAAGTTAGGCCATTTTGCATGCAAGGTTAGTGTGGTAATTTGGTAATCAACAAATGAGTTAGTGGGGTTGGAAAGGTCTCCTTTTCCCTTTAAGAGAATAGAAGAGTGATTTTCATGCAAGGGCTTCCATGTAATTTGCTAATTATAACAAATAAAATTTTTAAAGATTTATTTTTATAAAATAAAATATAAGTTCAAAAATTATAAAAGTTATACCATAAAATAACTTGGATTTTTAGAAATTTTATAAAATCACTTTTGAAATTTGTGAATGAAATAACTTTAAAAAGAAAAAAAAATTCCAAGGTTTAAAATATTCTTTATAAATTAAAAATAAGGAAAATAAATAAACTCTTGCTTTGAAAAATCATATACTACATAAAGCAAATTTATAATGCAGAACTTTCATTCACACAAACGTACAATGATTAAGTATATTTACATTCGGCTCTAATATTATACCAAGTCCACAAATAATATTACACAAAATGCCGGTCGTAACATCCTCTCCCCCTTAAGGGATTCTGTCCCTAGAATCTAAGAGAACAGATGAGGATACCGGGAACGCATATCAGACTTTAACTCCCAAGTTGATTCTTCAACCTTGGGGTTCCTCCAAAGTACTTTCACTAACCTTACCGACTTATTCCTAAGACTCTTCACTTGCTAGTCGAGTAATTTGACAGGTTGCTCCACAAATGACAGGTCTGCCTGAATTTCTACAGGTTCATATTCTATCACATGGTTGGCGTCAGGATTGTACTTCTTAAGAAATGACACATGGAACACATTATGCACATGTTGATACTGGGGTGGTAAGGCTAACTCGTAGGCCACCTTCCCCACTTGACTCAAAATTTCAAAAGGACCTATATATCTAGGTGCTAACTTCCCTTTCTTGCCAAATCTAGACAACCCTTTCCTTGGTGACACCTTCAGCAAAACGGATTTGCCTACTTGGAATCTAACATCCCTACGCGCTGGATCCGCATACTTTCTCTGTCTATCTTGAGCAGCAAGCAACCTTTTCTGAATTAACTTGACTGTCTCATGCAACTGTTGTACCAATTCTGAGCCTAGAATCTTTCCTTCTCCTACTTCATCTCAACTTGTCGGTGATCTACATTTCCGTCCATACAAAGCTTCGTATGGTGGCATGCCAATACTGGAGTGATAGTTGTTGTTATAAGAGAATTCTACTAATGGCAAGTGGTTGTCCCAACTTCCTGTAAAATCGATTGCACAACTGTACAACATGTCTTCGATTGTTTGAATTATCCTTTCGCTCTGACCATCAGTATGCGGGTGGTACGCCGTACTCATGTTCAACTTCGTGCCAAGACTCTCTTGAAATTGCTTCCAGAATCTCGAGTTAAATCGGGGATCTCTGTCTGAAACTATCGATACGGGTACTCCATGCCTTAGTACGATTTCACGCACATACAGATGAACCAATCTGTCCAATGACGACTTCTCATTAATTGGAAGGAAATGCGCCGACTTTATAAGGCGATCAACTATAACTCATATAGCGTCATGTCCGGATTCCGTTCGTGGGAGTCCCACTATAAAGTCCATAGAAATATTTTCCCATTTCCATTCTGGAATCTTTAGGGGATGAATTAATCCTCTTGGTCGTTGATGTTCTGCCTTCACTTTCTGACAAGTATAACACTTTGCAACCCATTCTGCCACCTCTCGCTTCATATTTGGCCACCAAAAGTTCTGCTTTAAGTCCCGATACATCTTGGTGCTTCCCGGGTGGATTGAAAATCTTGAATTGTGGGCTTCTTGTAGAATCTCATTCTTCAATTCAGGTACATGAGGAATCCAAATTCTTGAGGAAAACCTTAGTACACCTTGCTTATCCCTTTGAGTGCCAATCTCTTCTCCAGTTAGCTGATTCTTCTCCTTCTCCATTACTTCTTCTTTACATTTCCTTATCTATTCCACTAGTGTTGGCTGAAAAGTCATTGCACGATAAACTTCTTCAACTATTCCACTATCACAAAGTTCCAATCCAAATTTCTTAATCTCTTCAGACAATTCCTTTGGTGTTGCTATCATATTCAATCTTTCCTTCCTACTCAAAGCATCGGCTACAACGTTCGCCTTTCCAGGATGATAATTTATCGAGCAATCATAGTCCTTAATCAATTCTAACCATCTTCTTTGCCTCATATTAAGCTCCTTCTGAGTAAAAATGTACTTTAAACTCTTGTGATCCGTGTAGATTTCACACTTTTCTCCGTAGAGGTAATGTCTCCAAATCTTAAGTGCGAACACTATGGCGGCTAGTTCCAAGTCATGCGTCGGGTACTTCAATTCATGTGGTTTTAACTGTCTTGACGCATACGCGATCACCTTATTGTGTTGCATTAGCACACAGCCCAATCCTTTATGTGAAGCATCGCTGAAAATCACAAAGTTTCCTTGATTGTCTGGTAGTACTAACACCAGAGCTGTTACCAATCTCTGTTTCAACTCTTGAAAGCTATCCTCACATTCTGCATTTCATTCGAACTTCTGATTCTTCCTGGTTAACTTAGTCAATGGCGTGGCGATTTTCGAAAAATCCTTGACAAACCTTCTATAATACCCTACCAATCCTAGAAAACTTCGCACTTCCGTAGGTGTCTTTGGCCTCTCCCAACTCATAATCGCCTCAATCTTTGCCGGATCTACTTTAACTCCTTCATCTCCAATGACGTGTCCCAAAAATTGAACTTCCTTTAGCCAAAACTCACATTTAGAAAACTTGGCATACAACTTTTCTTATCGAAGTATCTCCAATGCTATCCATAGATGCTACTTATGTTCTTCTTCCTATTTCGAATAAATAAGGATGTCATCAATGAATACCACCATGAACTTGTCCAAATACTTTTTAAATACCTGGTTCATCAGATCCATAAATGATGTCGGGGCATTAGTCAATCCACAAGGCATTACTAAGAATTCATAATGTCCGTATCTGGTCCTGAATGTTGTCTTGGGAATATCTTCTTCTTTGATCTTTAATTGATGGTATCCTAATCTCAAGTCAATCTTTGAAAAGCACTTTGCTCCTTTCAGCTGATCAAATAGGTCATCTATTCTTGGTACCGGGTAGCGGTTCTTAATCATCACCTTATTCAACTCCCGATAATCTATACATAGATGCATACTTCCATCTTTCTTCTTTACAAACAGAACAGGTGCTCCTCATGGCGGCGTACTTGGCCGTATCACTCCTTTATCCAACAATTCTTGTAGCTGGCTCGTCAACTCTTTCATTTATGCTGGTGCCATCCTATATGGGGCCTTTAAAACTGGTTCTATGCCCGGAGCAAGGTTGATCTCGAACTCGATTTGTCGATCTGGAGGTAAGCCTGGTAGTTCATCTGTAAACACATCTAGGAATTCGTTAACTACGGGAATATCTTTTATGCTGGGGTTGCCCTTTTTTTGAATCCACTACATAAGCTAGGAACGACTCACAACCTTTTCTAAGTAACTTCTTAGCCTGAACGATTGTAAGAAATAGTTGCTCTTGCCTCTGTCCCTTAAATACTACCTTCTCTCCACTCTTCGTCTTTAAATACACTTTCTTGGTCTTACAATTAATCTGGGCGTTATTCTTCCCTAACCAATCCATACCTAAAATTATATCGAACTCTCCCAACTTGAAGAGTATTAAGTCGGCTGAAAAATTATGCCCCGAAATATCAATCTCACACTTCAGAAAGAATTGATTCACATGAATCTTTTCTTGGTTCACAATTACCACATTTACTACCTCGCACATAACCATTTTATCACATTGAAGTTTATCAACAAAAGTTTGCTCCCGAATCAATCAATACTTTAGCTTTGACATTATTTAGTAAAAGTGTACCTGCTATCACCTCAGAGTTCTGAACAGCGTCCTTCATTTTCAAATCGAATGTCCTTGTTGTTGCTTGCGGAGTTGTTGTAGGTGGTGGAGGTGATGCCAATACCTCGGCTGGCACGCTTGCACCGGTACTTACCACATTCATTAGAGCTTTGACTGGTCCAGTTGTCTTGCACTCCCTAGCTATGTGTCCAGTCTTTCCACACTTGTAACATGTAACTCCTGGTTTCGGCATCTTACACTCGTTTGCCAAATGTCCTTTCTGGTTGCACCTATAGCATGTCATGCTCAGCTTATTACACACTCCAGGGTGCCTTCTTCCACAATGTTTGCATTCCGGTCTCTGAAATCTGTTTTCTCCAACTTGTCCTTGGCTTGCCTGCTTGTTCCCCTTCAATTCTTGTCTTTTGCCCAAATTTCCCTTTTTTAGAAAATTTCCGCTCTTATGGAATCCAATCCTCTTTACATTCCGATCTTGTGAATTTTTGGCTTCAGATTTTTCTCCATAAAATGGAACCTTTCTCTTCTTGTTATCCCTTTCCTTTCTTGACTGCATCCCATTGTTCTCAATCAGAATAGCTTTCTGTACTACTCATACATAAGTATCAAGCTCAAACATAGCCACTCTATCTCTGATCCAAGGCTCCAATCCTTGTTGAAATCTCTTTGTTTTTTCCTCCTCACTGCTGGTATACTTTGTCACAAACCTTGACAACTCTGTGAACTTCTTCTCATACTCCAGTACAGACATATTCCCTTGCTTCAACTCAAGAAATTTAAGCTCCATCTGATTATGCATGTACTTAGGGTAATACTTTTCCAGAAATAACTTCTTAAATCTTTCCCAAGAAAATTGCTGAGTTGCTTCCACAGCTTTTACTGATTCCCACCAATAGATGACTTCGCCCTTCAAGAAGTAAGTAGCATATGGTGTCTTATGATCATCCCTTAACTATACCAACTCAAAAGCCCTTTCCATTTCCTTAATCCATGTGTTAGCTATTATTGGATCAGTGGTATCATGAAATGCAGGTGGATTCACATTCTAAAAAGCCTTGAAAGTGACAACTTGTCGAGGTGGTAATGGTGGATCAGGTCGTTGGTGTGGTTCACGGTTGTCTTGGTTTTCAAATCGTTGTTGAAGAGTTATTTGTTGTTGAGCTATAGCGTTGGTTTGTTGTTGTAAGGTTTCCAGTAATCGGAGAATATTTGGATCTGTGGTAGATGTGGTTGTTGGGTTCAAATCGTTGTTGAAGAGTTATTTTTTGGGTGGCATGATCCTGAAATAAGAGTTTTGTCAAAACAGGTATGAATGATGAAATAATTCAAGGGTATCGCATGGCATTCTTATTTACATATGAGGTCAAGTTTCAAATTAAACAAATATGGTGATGCACATAAAGGCATAAAATAACAGTTGATAGAAAATGGAACGATAGTACATAATAATTGAAATCTAAAGGTCTCAATACATCAAGATCAGGATAAAGTCTGATTCTAGGAATAACAGCTTATTTAAAGGAAACAACTGGGATATCTACGAAGTCCGATAATACAACAACATGAAAGGTAGATAATGGAAAGAACTAAGGCTCCACTCCATCGGAATGGGGCTTGGTAGTCTTCTCCTCTCGAAGCGTCTTCACAATGCTCTGGAGCTCATCCGCCACCATCTGGATGATATACTGGCTGGTGCGGTCTCGGTGCGATGGCATCTCCTCAAGCTTAGTGTTGATGTACTGAACCAAAGTTTTAAGTCTCGCAGTCATCTGCTCTTTAGGCTTCCCTTCATAGTTTTGGTTGTCCGAATACAAATTCTTCAATCAGTCTATCAGTCGGTCGTACTTGCCCTGAAGCATGTCAAACTCGCGCCTCAACTCAGCATACACGGAGAAAGCAATAGTGTCGTCCGACCCAGATGATGATGAGGAGTGCGCCCTTTGCTGACAAACCAATAAGAGGAGTATTAATAATAAATTTACTTAACCTACTCTCTCGCATATTATTTATTACCTATATTCTATAACCTAATTGGGCTGTCCAGGGACTCTAAACCGTAGCTCTGATACCAAAACCTGTCACACCCCCAACTTAACAAATATAATATATAACTATTACAATATTTAAAAGAGAGTAAATATATCTGAATCCAAGATCTTACAGTTTAGGGTTTGGAACAGCCCAACACTAAAATCTATTACAACTGATTTTAATATCGAGTCCTCGCACAAAACTATCTCTTATTCTACCTGAGCTCGGACATATGCATCGACGTCACAAGTCTTACGTGTTGTCTGCTTGAATCTAACCATAGCTGCTAGCTGTAATATCAGGGTTAAAACAAGGAGTAAGCCAAATGCTCAACAAGTGCTAAACAATACGGTACAAAATATAAATCAAGATATATATTAAAGAATGACAATGTGAAGATATAACTAATAATAACAAGAGATGAAATTTTGGGTGATGGCATCATTTGCTTGAATCAAAACATTTTTAAAATCATATCTTAATCAAAATCATTTTATGACGCTACGGATTACAGCCGGTGATTAGCCGCAAAGTAATCCCGAACCTCACTGGGTTCTAAAACATTAATGGGATCTCTAGGCAACTTTTAAGCCTACAATATAAGTGTGGAAAGGACTCGCGTCTCAGTCAAGATCCACTATTCAAAGAAAGCATTTATCCCCCTTTGGGACTGAAAATCCACATTTTAATCATTTCAAAAACTGATGCCAATTGATAATAAAAAAATTTAAACAGTAAACATCTTTATCAAGGAATTATAGATCAACTTTGAAACACTGGAAATATGTCACAAAATCTCAGGGCCATGATTCACTAGACTTTATTCTATCGGGGTACTTGAACAGTTTCTATTTACAAGGATTTTGACAAGGAGATTTAGTAGGGTTTTTGGATAATAGGAAGGAGTAATGCCAAACTAGGATTAAAGCAATGGTATTAGACAAGGTATAGGTATTAGAACATCAAGAAGATAAGCATCACTGGTTATAAGTATACTAGAGGTGTTAAGGTATAAAGAAAGTGATCATTAGCTTAAGGTATATCAGGATGTCAAATTTTAGGGTAAGGATAGGGTTATCAAACAATCATGAACAACTTTAAAGAATATCTAGCTTTTAGGTATCAAGGTAAAGTTTCTATTGGGGTTCAAGCATCAAGGTGAGATGTCAAGATTTTAGGAATCAATAGCATGTTAATCAAGAGGATCAATCAAGTATTATAATAAATCTTTATTTTATCATGGCATTCCAATTACTTTGATGTACTAGCATGATACGACTTTTGATCTACTTGCAATATGTACTTGAGGGTTCATGGCATTTCTATATAATATGAAGATAGATTTGAGACTCACTTGGTTCAAGTATAACAAGATAACTCAGGATACTCGCATCATATATATAGGAACTAGTTATCACACATTTGCAGTGTAAACAAAAAAGCAGGTTGAATCACTTGCCTTGAGAAAGGCTGGACTGGTCTGGCAGGTAGGAGCAACTGGAAGCTTTACTCGACCTTTATGGCAAGTTTACCCTCGTCTCGAGATCCTACACAATTAATAATAACCTCATTATAATATACTCTCACCAACGCAACCTATTTACAACCCGAATTAAATATAAATGGCACTTAGGCCTATCTGCACACAATTTATAATCAACTTATAAATACAATAGTAAACATAGCCACATATACTCACATATCATATTTTAATACCAAATAATATCACACACACCATAATGCAACACTAGGCTTGGATGATCTCGACCCACAACTTAAGTCACTTGATCGCTAAACTAGATAAAGTCTCCAAATTTTGGCCTCCTAACTCGATGTGCCTTTACTAAACTATCCAAAACCTATTGACCCTCACTTGGGCCTTTCACTCTAACTTGTGACACATGATTCTAACTCAAATCCTATGAACTATGGCTGTAAAAACTCCTCTGACACTCCCTCTAACTAAGGCTCAACAGGTCCTAATGAGGACCTACCCATAACATGGTCAAAACTTCCTATTTCTAAGTTACAACAAAATTGTCCCCTGCTGGACAGATTTTGTGATTTCACTCATGCACCTAACCAAATGACTTACAAACCTCCAACAACCACCTAAAACCTTTTATATACTCCTATTTCTAGCTTCTGGTGGCTTGGGCCTCAAAGTTCACAACAAGTGCTCACTCAAAACTTCCTCATAACTAGTGTATCAAATCTGGAAAAATGCAAATACTAACTAATCCCCTTCCACCTTGACTCCCGCTTAATAACCAAGCATCCAATCTTTACCAAAGAAAACCTAGTGCATCAATATCCTAAAATAGTGCCTCAACAGGAGGGGAGATCATCCATGCCCAAGAACATCAACATGCAACTAAAAATATAGCATGCAACTCATGGAAACCACTTAACAAGATTTCGGCTAAGGCATAAAGTTTAAATTCTTGCAAATTCGACTTATACCTATTGCTCATCCTTAATAATCATGAAATATATCTTCTCTTATCTATTAATAAGAAATATATCATGGAAACAATCTATCTCAAGTGCAAATATTTCGAATTTATAGATTTTTAAACATAAAAACATGATTTCAAAAAGAGTAGCATGTACAACATGGTTGATCATCATTTTAACATCTTAAAACTAACATGGTTGTATTTATTTTTATAAAATAAAATACAAGTTCAAAAATTATAACTTTTGAAATTTTATAAAATCACTTTTGAAATTTGTGAACGAAATAACTTTTAAAAGAAAAAAAAATTCCAAGGTTTAGAATATTCCTTATAAATTAAAAATAAGGGGAATAAATAAACTCTTGCTTTGAAAAGTCATATACTACATAAAGCAAATTTATAATGGAGAACTTTCACTCACACAAACGTACAATCATTAAGTATATTTACATTCGGCTCTAATATTATACCAAGTCCACAAATAATATTACACAAAATGCCGGTCGTAACAGTTTCTACTTGATATCATCAATTTTTCCTAAGATGGCAAGAAGAGTAAGGTCATATGAATCATAGACAGTGGATGTTCCAAACATATAACAACCGATAGAGCCCCGCTATCACAGTTTGAGGAGATGGATGGCCCATTGTTGACTTTTGGAGACAACAGTAAAGGATTCATAATGGGATATAACAAGTTAATTTCTGGAAATATTGTCATTGATGATGTAGGACTGGTTTCTGGTATTGAACTGAATCTTCTCAGTGTCAGCCAATTTACGGACAAAGGTTTTAAAGTAATATTTGACAAAGAATTTTGTTCAATCACTAGCAAGAAAACTGGTGCATTTGCTCTGAAAGGAGTAAGGAAAGGAAGCTTGCTTGTTGTAAATTTAAATTCAGCAAATAAGGATAAAATTTGTTGCTTCTATACCAAGGCATCCAGTGAACAAAGCAAGCTGTGGTGCAAGAAACTCTCTCTTTTAAATTTTAAGGCAATTAATACTTTGGTGAAAAAGGAATTAGTGAGAGACATACCAACTTTGGAATTTTCTTAAGTTGAAGTTTGTGAGGCTTGTAAAAAGGTAAAATGAAGAGGTCCAGTCACAAGAGCAAGACTGTAAATTCAATAAGTGCTCCACTGCAGCTTATTCACATGGACCTGTTTGGCCCAGTTAATGTCTTATCTATATCCCAAAATAAATATGCATTGGTGATGGTGGATGACTATTGAAGATACACTTGGGTGGAATTTATGCATTCATAAGATGAAACTACACACATCAGCATTAAACATATAAAGAAAGTTGAGAAGCGGGTTGAGGATCAAAATTGTGTTAAAAGATTGAGAAGTGATGATGGCATTAAATTCAGGAATGTAGTTTTAAGTGAATTCTGCAAAGATAAGGGTGATGTTCAATAATTCTCAGTTGCAAGAACACCTCAACAAAATGGTGTGGTTGAAAGGAAGAATAGAACTCTAGTTGAGGCTGCAAGAACAATGCAGCAAGAGGTCAATTTGCCAAAACATTTTTGGGAAGAAGCTATCAACACTGCATGCTACACTCAAAACAGATATCTAATCAACAAAAACCTTGGCAAGTCACCTTACTCAATTTTATTTCAAAAAGAAAGCCTATTTTAATGCATCTGCATGTGTTTGGAAGAAAATGCTTTGTGCTCAAAGACAACTCTGAATATGTTGGAAAATTTGACTCTAAAGTATTTAAAGCTATTTTTCTGGGATATTCATTGGAAATAATTGCCTACAGAGTTTATGTATTAGGGAATAAGAAAATTATGGAAAGCACAGATGTGACCTTTGATGATGAAAAATGTTCAGGCTTGTAATGCCTTGATGAAAATGAAGCTGAAGCCCTAAAATTTGAAAATCTAAACATTGATAGTGATTCTGAAGATGAAGGCGAGATCAACACAAACAACAAGATGGGGGAAGAATCAAATGAACCAATGAATTATAAAGGTGAGAATTCATCTCATGAAAGAAGCACACCTGAATTTGGTGGCACAAACTCAGGGGGAGAAGGAGATGATAGTTCTGCAAGTCATGCCTATAATGGAGAAAATGTAGACAACTCTAGTCAACAAGATCACACCAGAAAATGAGATAGGAGTCACACAAGAGATGCTATAATTGGTGATCCAAATATTGGAGTAAGTACTAGGAGTGCTACTACAAATAAATGCTTGCATGCATGCTTTTTGTCTCAAATTGAGCCTAAGAAAATTGAGGAAACTCTACTTGATCCTGGTTGGATAACTGCTATGCAAGAAGAGCTAAATCAATTTGAAAGAAATAAAGTTTGGGAATTAGTTCCTGCACCAAAGAACATAAGTATCATTGGAACAAAATGGGTAAATATGAACAAAATGGATGAAAATGGAATTTGATAAGAAACAAAGCAGGACTGGTTGCCAAAGTCTACTCACAAGAAGAAGGAATTGAATATGATAAAACTTTTGTTGCAGTTGCAAGACTTAAAGTAATAAGAATCTTTCTTGCATTTGCTGCACATTCAAATTTCAAGGTGTATGAAATGGATGTGAAAAGTGTATTCCTTAATGTTGAATTAGAAGAAGAAGTCTATGTGTAATAGCCATCTGACTTTGAAGATCCATAATTTCCAGACTCTGTTTATAAATTTTTAAAGGCTCTTTATGGATTGAAGCAAGCACCTAGAGCATGGTATGACACACTTTCAGAAGTTCTACTCAAACATAGATTCACTAGAGGCGCAATTGACAAGACTCTATTTTACAAGTAGCGTGGTGAAGAAATTATCCTAGTTCAAATCTATGTGGATGATATCATTTTTGGATCTACTAATGAAAAGTTGTGTCAAAGATTCTCAAGACTCATGCAGAGTGAATATGAGATGAACATGATGGGAGAACTAAGTTACTTCCTTGTCCTTCAAGTTAGCCAAATAAGTGATGGAATCTTTATCAGTCAAACCAAGTATGTCAAAGATCTGTAGAAGAAATTTTGGATGGTTGGCTGCTCACATGCATCAACACTCATGTCTACAGCTACCAAGTTGGATGAAGATAATAAAAGAAAAAGTGTAGACATTTTAGGTTATAGAGGAATAATTGGATCTTTGTTGTACTTAACTGCTAGTAGACCAGACATCATGTTTGCAACATGTTTGTGTGCTAGATTCCAAAAAAATCCCAAAGAATCACATTTTATGGCTATCAAGAGGATTTTCAAATATTGAAGGGAACAACAAACTTGGGATTATAGTATCCTAAGGGAACTAGTTATAAAGCTATTGGATACACAAATGTAGATTTTGCTGGAAGCAGGGTAGACAGAGAGAGTACAAGTGGAAGCTATCAATTCCTTGGTCAAAGACTTGTATCTTGGTATAGTAAGAAATAACAATCTATATCAACTTCCACATCTGAGGCTGAATACATAGCTGCCGGAAGTTGTTGTGCTTAAGTGCTTTGGGTTAGAAATCAATTAATGGACTATGGCCTAGTGTTACATAAAATTCCAATCACGTGTGACCTTACTAGTGCCATATCTATTGTTGCTAATCCATTTAATCATTCTAGAACTAAGCACATTGATATAAGGTAACATTTTATTAGAGAACATGCTGCAAATGGTACTATTAAGCTTATTTTTGTTCCAACTGAAAAAAAATTAGCTAATATTTTCACTAAACCATTGGAAGCAACTTTCACTAGACTTGTAGGTGAAATTGGTCTGTTAAATTCTTCATCCTAAAGGCAAGAACTCAGCTAATGTATTGCAACAGATTAATTTCTGATAAATCAAAATTAATTTGATTTAATTGGAAATTAACTAAAATATGATTTAAATATATTGTAGGATTCTCTGTATATTTATTTTTCAAAATTCAAATTTAACTTTGAAATTTTCTAATTTTAAGAAAAACTGTATAATTGTTAATTCACAGTTTAATATGTGAAATTAATATAAGACATATATCAGTTAAAATCAAGAGTATGTAGAGAACTGAGTTCTCGATAAGTCTAAATAACTTGTCGATAAAGTCATTTTGTGACTTCTCCATGGAGTTCTCGATAAGTGTCTTTTATGACTTCTCGAAAGCATTGTAGAGATCTCGATATACATATCAATATGAAGTTCTCTATAAGTATAATTTTTAGACTTATCAATAACTCAGAACTTGACTTATTTAATTTAATAAATTATTTCAGTATAATACTTTTGATATAAAAATTCATTCAAATTTATGTTAATTTATTCAATGCAAATTGGAATAATTCAGTCCAATAAGGACAAACTGGGTATATGTAAGGAATATGTTATAGGCTTGATGATAACTTACCAAAACACTCTAAGTAGATAAATTAAATGAATTTGTAGCTTTCAACGGATGACCACGTTATTTAAATGTTGAAAGAGTAGCTTATTTGAATAAGTTTGTAGCACATTCTTTATACTAAAATAGCCGGGGGATTTGGGATTTTTAGTTATTTCTAAGTCATGTTGATTACTAGCAAGATATACAAAATAAGAGGGTTAATTGTAAATATAAAATTCCTTGTAATTTTGTATAAATAAAAGAGTATCAACTGCTATGGAAACAACTTCAACTGCTAATCTACAAAGCTTCAATGGATGAGCTATGTCAAGTTTCAACGGATGAGCTAGTCAAGTTTCAACGGATGAGCCAATCAAGTTTCAACGGATGAACCAGTCATGTTTCAACGGATAACAGGTGAAGTTTTAACGGATAACTCCTATGAAGCCTCAACGAATGATCAATCAATATAGTACTTTAAAGGGACTTGACAGTCACATGGGTTGATTGTATACAAAAGGAATGTGGCAGCCTAATTGCAGGTGTTAGAAGAAAATGAAGCATTTTCATTTCCATGTAAAATAGGGACGTCAAAGATGGTGTATCTAACTGGATTGCATTGGGTAGAGAAATGAAGAAACATGTGATTGGAACTAGCTGTTAGGTTTTATATTTTGTCTTATTTCACATGTATCTTCGTGACATATAAACCAATAGTAGCAAGTTTTTAGAAGTTAAGCATTATATTTTAACTTAGAACAATAGAGCAAGAAAGTTGTATCCTTAGTCTTTAGAGTTCAAGTTTGTAAACAATTGTACGCAGTTGTATGCTATTAGCATCACAAAGTAATCTTCTCAATATATATCTCTGGTGGAAATATCAATCCACTAGAAAATTTTTAAACACTTGTTTATTTACTTTGTATTCTTGAGTACCATTATTATTTATCTGCACTTAAGCATATTCAAATAAAGTTATATATTTTTGTAAGAAGTTTTTAAAGTTTCAAAAAGTAACCAAAATTTTATTCAACCCCCTTCTGTAATTCTGTTGATAGATTGTTAGGGAATAACAGTATTTGTACAACATCCCGATAAATCACTATCTAGTTCTCGATATGAGTCAGGATAGTGACATCTCGACATGAGTTTTCTAATTCACGTGACTGCTGGATTAGCAAATATCACTTCTTTATTCCTTACTTCTCGACAAGTCGCATCTTTAGCCTATAAATACCCAGACATCTCGACATAACCCATCTTTACACTTTCGAGATCTAAATTGACATAACTTCTACAAATTTCAGCGCTCTCACTCGTTTCAAGCTCTATTGTAATAATCTGAAATTTTGGACTAATTTGAAATTTTTGGATGAATAGTAATTTTGCTGATTTGGAATATTTTCAGACGACAACATATAGAAGTTTTGTTATTGGAATTCTGAGTCCATATTAGTGTTCAGTAATGAATTTGAGTGTATGTAAAAGTCATCAGAATTCGAAAACGAGCACTTTGATTTTTCTCGAAAATCCACCAGACACCGAAGAAATTAAGTATAAAGTGTTAAGGTTGAATAATTTAAATCCAAAGATTATAAAGGAGATAGAAGTTGTATTCGCAATAATATTAATGCTTTAAGGATATTAAACGTTTGGTGTTTTAATTAGGGATTCAAATGAATGCATATTCTATTGGTAATTGAGGATCAGTCTTTTCTGGTGTAAAGTTAATGAATAATAAATTTACAGTATAATTAAATATATATCGTGCCACATATGTTGTAAGGCCCAGAATGGAACTCGGAATCTGTACTAGTGATCCACACTATAAATAAGTGTATGTAAATCACATCAGATCTCAGAGATTCGCAACTTGGATTTTGACCGAAAATCGAACTGTTTTGGTAACCGAAAAAGTGTAGGAATATTTAATTCCTCAAAAATGGATTTACAAAGAGATATTCTTAATCTATTAGTTAAATAAACATAAGTTGGGTTCGTCAGAATTCAGAATTGAGCAAGTTGAAAAATGCGATGAATATAAAACTTTTTGGTCTCTGATCAATCCTATATTTCAGAGGATTCACCGGGATGATAAATGGTGACTACGTGTGCAATTAGAAATAGTATCCGAGGCATATAAATTACAATTTTAGAGGAAGAGTAGATTGAAGGAGAAACGATAAGTGGAGTGTATTGATGAAGCTTTGAAAAGAAAGCAAACTTGAGTGACTAACTTGCACTTAGACCAAGCTATTGATATAAATTAAAAACACACCAAACAAGACCTTAAAACTCATCCATTTCTCCCCTATTTCTTGAAAGAAACCGAAGCTAAAGGGAAGAGGAAGAAGAAAATCAAAATTTGCTTGTTTCTTGGTGGATCATCGCGTTCAGTAGCTTAAAACGAAGATGAAAGCGAACCCGTTCTTTTGATGGTAACATCTATTTTACCCACTCACTTTATCTCTTTTATTAAGTTTAAAAATATGATGAATAGTGTTTTTATAGATTAATTTGCTTGAAACTTAGAGACGAAAGCATGTATGCATTATATATGTTAATGATTGATGTTTTAAGTGATTAGATGAGTTGTTGTTGAGTTTTGGAGAATGGGTTTTAAATTTTTCTTGGGTTTTAATGAAGATTCTAACTGAGTGGAGGGAGTACAAGGTGGATGAAGAGTTTGTGATTGATTAGTATTGATTTTTGAGTAATTTAGAAATGGAAAATGCCCCGTTTATAGTTGTTGTAATGTCCGCGTAACGTATCCATTTTAGGCTGTTTTTTATGTGCATTTTCCAAATTTTAAACTGCATATTTTCAAGCACCACTGGTCATGATTGTAAAGATTTTATCTTGTAGATTGTAACCATATAAAAATTGTATCGAGACGATTTACGATTTAGGAGAAATGGTCGTTTTAGTGGAAGCGGCGCAAAATAGTAAAACTTCGTAGGAAACTCTACTTTTAAAATGTTTTTCATCGAGTTAAACCCTGATTTTTAAAACGAAACTTTTATGATAAATATTGCAAATACCCAAGAAGAGTTTGGAAGTTGTTTCATATTTAAATATTAATTTCTTAATTTATTAAAATTATTAGAGTAAAAGTCGCGTAATAGTAATTCTCAAGAAAGTCAACTCTAGAGGCACTACTTTGACCATCCATTCTGACCAAGATAAAAGGATAGTTTCGAATCAGTTAAAACATGGAAATTGTTGAAGATTATCATGACTACCTATTAGTGTAGAGAATGAGAGTAAAGACTGTAATATCCAGGGATTTTGTGGCTTGTATTCTCGAATATTATATATGAATGCATATTAGAAAATAAAAAAATATATATATATGCGAATACATGATTGAGTGACCCGTATGTGTTGACACGATTAAATGAATAAATTGAAGATGTGACTGATAAAGATATCGGATTTTTGTATATATACAAATATGGAAAAGTGTGAATATTTACGATTTAATATGGAAAATAAATGGAAGCATGAAGCTTCTATTAAGGAATGTGTGACTACGTGAGGTTTGACTCATTTGTGTTCGAGAAGTATTTGTCTCATTAATTGTTGAGCCGTATTATTTTATATTTCTGCTTTAAAAAAGAGATTTTTTAGAGATTTATTTTCATAAGTATTGAAATTATCTTTAAAATTATTTTCACGGTCTTATAATTTCAATAAATATTTATAGGAATTTATAAAATTTAGAAAGTAATATTTCGTAAAGTATTTATCCCTAAATGATTTTATGATTGTATTTAAGTGCAAATTGAAAATTAAATTCAAGGATATTTCAAAAATTATGAAACTTATATATTATTAGTATTTGAATATTTCGAGATTTTTAAAATTATTTTGGAAAATTTTCGGGTTATATTTACCCGCAAATTTTTTCGTTAAATCGCAAAATTCGAGTCTGATGCACAATTCAAATATGTTTTAAAAATTATGAATTTTATTTTACTAGTTTTTAATTATTCTGAGAATTTGAAAATTAGTTTGGTAATTTTCTGAGTTTTATTTACCCGTAAGTTTTTCTGTTAAATGTAAAACGCGGGATAAAATCGGGCTTGCATGGCTACAGAAGACACGTGATAGTCATTTAACGTGTCGTGTTTTGTTGTTAGACATGTATTTGCTATGCATAATAAAAAAGAAGAAGATAAACACACACAGAACCACCGCCTCACCTCCGTCACTCCTCTCTCTCAATTCCATCTCTCTACAGTCTCTTTCTCTCTCGATCACTTTCCTGTCTCTATCTCTCTTTGTTTCCCCTTTTAATCCCCTGATTTCCTCCAGTTTTGTGAGTTTTTCCAGCCACCGTTTCCGTTTTTCAATTTAATTGCTTCGGTTCCTGTTTGTTTGATATACATATATATACGTATGTATAACTGTGTAAGCAGACGAGTGTTGTGTGCTTGCTGTGTTCCCCTATTCTGGTGCTTCCCATTTCTCCTTTTTCGGTTGCCGCCGGTTTCTTTTCCGGCAAGGTGACCGGATTTGTGTGCATGTTTTGCGCGTGTGTGCTGTGATGTATTGTGTTGTGTTGTGTTTGTGTGTTTGTTGAGGAATTATGTGTTGTGTTTGTGTGTTGGTTGAGGAATTCTGTGATTAATTCGAATCTTGCATTTCTTTTGGAATTTGAATTATTGGTTTAATTTTTGGTGAAAATTCGATGAAATATTCTTGATTTTTGAATTTTTATTTACGATTATTCAGAAAAACTTTATCGGTGAAATTCGTGTTGGAAACCCGAAATAAACGGGCACCACCAAATTTTACCACCGTCAGCGATGAATTTTGTTGAGCTGACGGTGGACTGTGATGTATTAACTGAGTCCTATAAAATTATAAAATAATATTTTTGTAAATTGTTTTCGGAGTTCGAGTTAGTTGTTTGTAAATATTAGAATCGTAATTAGTGATTGGGTTATGAATTGTGGTTGATTCGGATTGTGAATTCTGTTGGTGGTGATTGATTGCGTTGATATGATATCGACTTCTTGTCCAATAAATAGAGGAAACGCTGTCCGATTTTCGAGAAATTAATTTCGGAAATACGGGAACGTATCCTGTAATTATCGGTAATACCAATCGAATATATAATTATATATTTATAAATATTTTATGAAAACTACTTTCATATCGTGGTGAAATATGTTGCAAAAAGAGTCTGATGACCCTATTTTCTATAACGACGGTTATACGTATTTCTGAAAATAATTATCGAACCGAATTTCAAAGTACGTGAGCCCTATCTATTTTGTATGTTGAGATAGTACGTATAAATACGAGTCAGGGTTTGATATCGTATGGGTAGAATAGTTTTAGACGTTCAAGGCGAACGACGATTGACTATAAAGATACTAAAATAGTGTCTTTATGCGTGTAGATTCGAAAAGTGAGAATGCTCGGTTTAGGAAAGGAAAGGCCCCACTAGGTGACAGGAAAGTAGGTCATGTGGTCAAGAAAGGAAGCGAATAAGGCAAGTAACATTTCAACCCTTGCCATCTATGTTGTGATTATACGTTATGATTGAATACCTATTGTCACTCTTTAATTAGCCTTGTATATTAATGTAGCATGTTTCTTTCCTTCCTTTTTGATTATCATACCCTATTTCAATTGTAAATGCTTTCAAGTTGATAATACCTTTGATTCTCCGAATGATGATTGTTTTGGTATACCCTACCCTTACAATATGACAAAGTTTATTGAATTGAAATTAAGAATGATTTCATACTTAAAAGAGTCTCAATGATTTCAAAGGTATGGTAAAGATTTTAAAATGAAAAGCATTTTGAAAATGAAGGATTTATATCCATTTACTTTTTTACGGATTTCCATTAATTTGAAGTGTAAGTGGCCGAGTGATGTCGGTCTATTATGAAGACGAGTGAGGGCTGACATATTATGAAGACCAGTAAGGGCTGGCATTTGAGAGGATGAATATATAGTCTTATGGGTACCCTATTCATATCAAGAGGGGATGTAAAGTCCGATATGGGGATTGTACGTGGCTGATTACCCGTGCAGTCCAGAGCGTCATGCACTTCAATTGAGAAAAAAATGTTTTATGTAAAGCAGTGTTCAGATGATTGAATCATTGTCCTGAAAATAAAATAATTTCATGAATGAAAGGAAAGTGTTGATGAAAAGAACTATTTTGAAAACTATTGCTTTGATAAAGGAAAGTTTTAGGAAAGTTTTGAGAAAGTAAATGTTTTTATAAAGTAATGGGTGTAGAACAACTACCTTGGAATGAACCTTATCTTGAAACCTCTTTTAAGACCCTTGTAACCTTGTCCCTTATCTTATTCTGTTAAATAGTTTAGCCTATTTGTTTAACTTCGTTACTTGCTGAGCTTTTGTAGGTCACTTTGTTATTTATCTAACCCTAACAGTTAAGCATGAGGAAGATGGCCAGGATTACGCACGGCTGTTAAGAATATCTATAGTGGTCCTCTCCGTACTGTTAGAATCTCTATACCAGCTCAGGTAGGGGCACACATGAATAATAGTTGGGAGTAAGCTATGTAGAATTAGATCGTTATTATCAGTACCTTTGGGTTGGTTTGTATGATTCCTAGTCGGAGTTATAACTATGATATTCAGTAAGGATTTGAAATAATTTTTATTGTTCGTTAGTAGTTGTAACTTGTTTCATACAATAACATGTTTAAGATCCTTGTGGTGTAAAGGGGTTGAATAATTATATTGTGATAATGTTGTTAATTGTGAAAAGTGACTCCCCAATCTAGACACCGGATTGGGAGGGTGTCACAGGTTGGTATCAGAGCCATAGGTTTTGGTGCCTGAAACAAGTTAGGATAAGAGTATTTTAGGGAGACTCCTTAGTTAAGTGCGTGTTTTCAACTTATATAAAGTTTAGTTGAGATTATTTGATATAGTATTGACTAGGTAAGTTTACAAGTTTAGTATGGTGTTATTGGGTAACCTTAAAAACATTTGGATGAGGATCCGTCGACTAGTTATGCGAAGACCGAGACTTATAAAGTCTTTAAGCGGAAAAGATGAATGTCGATTGTATCGATAAAAAGTTTTGGACCGTTAGTGATCTGATGAAGTTTATACCGGGGATAAGAAAGTTGGTAAAATTTGTGACATGTAGTTATTTTATCTTGGTACTAGCCAGATGGGAAAGGCTTGGATGGATGCCAAGTCAGCATGATGACCTTAGTTGTTTTAGATTTATTATAGTTATGGTAGTAGTTGCTTTGCAGCTGGTGGTACTTAAGGGGATATTTTTCCAAAATTCTTTCCCTTGTGACTATGTAGCCAATTTATCGCTTTTCTTTATCTTTCATTTCGAACTTGGTTTTGAAACCTTTACCATCATTTTATTCTTCTACGTATTTCTTTCTCATATCATTATTACACCTTACTGTTCACTTCATACATGTTTACATATTGTTTCAAATAATACATATGCTTAATACCTATGCTTCACAATAATCCCCTGAACTCTTACCCTACGATCTCAATGATATGACAAGCAACTTATGTAGAAGTAGGGCTGCATGTGCTAAACATTTAAAATATTGGATTCCAAAAAAAATTGAAAAAGGGAAGAAGCTATGCTTAATAGTTACTAATGAGGAAGAAGAAAGTCTATAAGATATTATTTTATGATGTATTACCCTGCTAGCATATTTCTTAATAAGTTGCTTGTCTATTCATCAGAAAAAGATGTCAACTACACCAACCAACCCAGATGAGGGTAACCTGACTCAAGGTCAGGATCAAGAGAATCCTACCATGACTCAGATTCTCCAGCTTCTTCATCTGCAAACCGCTGCTTTACACCAGCAGCCCCAAGCTCCTCGAGTCGGAAGTTTTAAAGATTTCCAGTCCCTTCACCCACCGGAATTTTTGGGAACAATAGATCCAATTAAATCAAAGTCTTGGATAAAGGAGATAGAAAAATCCTTTTCTTTGGCAGAGGTTTGTGAGAATAAGAAAACTGAATCTGCAAGTTTTTATCTGAAAGACGAGGCAAATTTATGGTGGGAATCCACCAAGACTTTAGAAAAAGATGGTGTAATAACGTGGAAAAGGTTTACTGAACTATTTCTGGAAAAGTATCTACCTCAATATTTACAAGATCAGTTGGAAGTCATGTTCATAGAATTGAAGCAAGAAGGTATGACTGTAGTAGAGTATGAGGCAAAATTTTCAGAACTGGCAAGGTTTGTGCCAGAATATGTGGATATGGAACGTAAGAAGGCAAAACAATTTCAACAAGGACTTAAAGCATGAATATGTAGATAGGTGGCAGTTTTCGAACTCCATATATATACTGTAAAGGTTTAGAAGGCTATGATTATAGAAGGTGAAAGAGAAATGTCAAAGAGGGAGAATGATAACAAGAAAAGAAAATTTCCGGGTTTCGAAGAAAATAAAGGGCAAGGAAGTAGAAAGTTGAAGGGAAAGTTCAAGAAGGGTTTTGACAACCCAACAAATAAGGGATTCCAAGGGTTCAAACCCGGAAATGTTGGACAGAGTAACCATTTCTCCACTCAAAATCACTAGTTCTTCGTACAAGAAAGGTGTGACATGTTTTAAGTGTGGTAAGTTGGGACATATGGCTAGAGATTGCAAGGAACCTATTCAACAATCAAATGTTCTCAGGATAACTGGACTACCACCACCATCACCTCAAGTGCAACCAAGGGCTCGAACTTTTAACATGATGAAGAAAGATGTTGTTCAAGACTCAGATGTGATTGCAGGTACGCTTATTGTGAATTCTTTAGATGCAAAAATATTATTGGGTTCAGGAGCTACCATGTCTTTTATATGCAAGAACTTTGTTGATAAATTGAATTGTGCTACTCAACCTTTAGAACCCAACTTGGTTATAGAAGTGGCTAATCAGGATAGAGTCTCGGTCGATTGAATTTGCCCTAGTTGCGGGATAGAGATAGAAGCTCGTCATTTCTTTGCGAACCTGATACCTTTCAAATTAGTAGAATTTGATATTATCCTAGGAATGGATTGGCTAGCAGACCATGATGCTCAAATTGAGTGCAAAAGCAAGAAAGTGAGGTTGAAGTCCAAGGATGATAATGAAGTCATCTTGCGAGGGCGGAAATAAGGGAATAAGTTTCTGACAATGATTCAAGCAAAAAGATTATTAAGACAAGGATGCGAAGCTTATTTAGCATATGTAGTGGATTCTAGTAAAGAACCACCTACGATAGAGGAAATTTCGATTATTAATGAGTTTCCTGATATATTCCCAGACGAATTACCGAGATTGCCACCGGATTGAGAGATAGAATTTGCGATTGATTTTGTAATACCCGAGAAATATCGTGTAATTATTTTTTATCGATAAATAATTATTATGTGAAGTTTTGGTGAATTATCTGATAATTGGAATTGATGTTTGAATTTTTATATGTGATAAAATTTGAGTATTTTAATTTTTAATTGTCCATAATAAAAGATAGATAATTTTGGTATTTTTATGGTAATTTTTAGGTTGTTATATGATTTTATAAAGATTTATGGATTAATAAATATTTTCTGAGTAATTGTAAAACTATTTTATAAAACCGAGTATCGTCCAACTTCAACCGTTTTTGCGTTTGTACAACCCGAAACTCTTCGGAAAACTCCTTCCTAACCCAATTTAATTATTCAGAATATTTTCCATGTTTTGACTTTTTCGATCAGGAGTACGGTTTGACCCGTACGAGTTCCGGCGCAAAATTTTTGATACGATAGTCATTTCGATAGATCGATAAAACCCGTATTCTTGAGAGTTGGGATGTTTTTTACATTATTTTCTCGTAAGGTGCTTTATAAGAAGCCCGATTTTGATAATTATCCAAATCGGGTATCAAATTGTATCATTTTTGTAGTTACTTAGCGGCTAAGTTACCTATTTTTGGATCCAATACGATCCAACGGGTATAAATATTTCATAAGTATAAATAGCCTTTTTCTTATTTATTTTTATATAGATATTCATAAATAAATAGTTAAAACATATAATTTACATAGAAAACTCGAATATTCGTCGCGTTCTTCAGAAACAAACCTAAAAAAGAAGGCATTATCGAACTCCGATTTGGGCGTGCAAGTAGTCGAATCAAAGCTTGTGAAAAGTACTTATAATTTACAATCAATTTCAGTGCAGAAATCAAGGTTATTATCCAATCTATTTATTTTAATTCGAATTTAATTATGATTAAATTATAAAATTTTGATTTTTGATGTTGTTTGTGTGATTTGATGATTGTATTGTATAGATAATTTTGTCCTGATCATTTTGGTATATTATATGTTAAATTTGGAGTTCAATAACATATAGAAAACTGAGCTTGATTTTCGAATTTCAGAAATTTGGGTTTATAAGTATGAATATTCTTGACTTGAATTGGGGCTTTTGTTTCTGGGGGTTATTGATTGAAATTGATGATTGATATAGCTTTATCTTATCATATCGATTCACATATTTATATAAACCAAACGATTAGTAAATCTATTAAATCGAGTTTTTGTTTAATTTATTTATTCCATTTTAATTTCAATTTTTCTGATTATTTGTGATATGAATGTTGATTTTGATAATAGATTGTGGATGTTATGGGCTTTAATTTTTAACGAAATCGTGGCTTTTGGTTGAAATTTGACCGATTTGGCATTTTCGCCGGCAAAACATGAAGCTTTTGTTACATATTGAATTCTCAATGATCAAGAAGAAGCTCAGGATCTGGCTATTTGGATGTCATCAGGATCTGATGTACCATCATAATTTGGTATGTCATCAGGATTTGCATGACATCAGTATTTGAAGACAGTCAGCATTAGAGGATTTGTTCTGTTCCTTATAATGTAGAGCAGAATTTTGTTACGTCTGAGAGATAGGACTTTATCTGTTTAGTTTAAGATATGTATCAGTTTCAATTAGGTTTTGATAATGCATATCTTAGATTAATCTGTTGTAGCTGTGTAGTATATAAACACAGTTTAGGTCATCACTTAGTGGATAATACTCAAGGATCATTCGACCTAGCAGCTCTCAAGAACATCAGTATTTCTTGAGAGGATTTTGTAACAGTTTTTATCAGATATATAAAAAGCTGTTATATTTTATTACTTGTTCGAAACATTTATACAATTGTATTCAACCCCCTTTAAATAATTGTGTCTTTATTGGGCAACAATTGGTATCAGAGTACACTAATAAATTTACAATCAGAAACGATCTAAACATGTCTCTGAACAAGTATGAAAGCATTAAAATTCCCATTCTGAAAATGACTGAATATCTGACATGGAAGGTGAAGATGCTCATGTACCTGGAAGCTACAGATCCAGATTATCTAGACGTAATCAATGATGGACCCTTCATGCCAACAAAACTGGTTCCTGCAACTCCTACTATTGATGAACACTATCAACTGAAGGAAAAGACAGAATGGACACCAGAAGAGAAAGTAGTTGTGCTAAAAGATGCAAAGGTAAGAAACATTTTGCATAACAGTCTTGATTCTGTGATGTCGAACAGGGTCATAGCCTACAAGACTGCCAAAGAAATCTGGGATGCTGTTGAAACTCAATGTCAAGGAACCATGGCCATCAAGAAGAACAGAAGGGCTGTTCTGATTCAAGAATATGAACACTTTGAGGCCAAAGCTGATGAAAGTCTCACTGACATCTATGACAGATTTCTGACTCTGCTAAACAATCTGTCTTTGGTGGGAAAGGTGTATGATCGAGAGGATTCAAACACCAAGTTTTTGAGAGCTTTGAGTGAATAATGGGAGACTCAGACTTCAATCATATGACATCAGTATGATCTGGATGTAATAACTCTGGATGAAGTCTATGTCATGCTGAGAACTCATGATTTGCAGGTTCAGCAAAGGAGAGAGAGAGGAAAAGCAGCAAATGGAAATATGTTGCTTTGAAAGTTAATGATAAAGCTTCAAAAGAAAAGTCTGTTGGAGCTGTACGAAAGAAAAAAAAATTGCCAGAATCAGATACTGATGATTCTTCATCAAATCCTGATGATGATACTGATTCTGAAACTGATGAGAACATGACAGATTCTGATATCATGCAAATGGTCGCATTACTGGTTAAGGGCTTCAGGAGAATACAATTCAGGAATTCTAGGAACAACAGAAGCTTCAAGAAAAACTTCACTGGAGGTGAAAAGAAGTCAAATGGGAGAAAAGATGGAAAGGACTCTAAAGCTGGAAAGCTAGACTGGACAAAGATCAAGTGCTACAACTGTGATGAACCTGGTCACTTTGCCTCAGAGTGCAAGAAAACAAAGCATGATAAAGGGAAGAGCAAAGCCCTGATCACTTCAAGCAAGAATTAGATTGACTCATCAGACTCTGAAGGTGAAAACACATGCTATGCACTGATGGCCAGTCTTGATGATCCTGCTGCTTCTGAGCCAAAGGTACAAACTCCTTTCTTCTCTTTTGATACTAAAAGTATATCTGAATTGAAATATATCCTTAAATCTTTGCATGGTAGTATTAAGAATAAGATTTAGAAAATGATAGACTTATAACTGAAATTAACACCTTGAAATTTAGGAATGATCAGTTAGAGTCCGACTTAATTAATCAGATAGAATTGAAGAAGGAATGTGAGAGAGCTAAACATACAGTTAAGATTCTTGAGGCTAGATACAGTATGCTAGAAAAAGGATCTAGAAAATGAAAGAAAAACCCTTAAAGCCTGGACTGATTCAGGCAAAAAGGTTCATGAGATGATCTTAAAGAAAAACTGGACAGAATGCCTAGGCTATAAAGATGGAATTAAGGATGTTGACACTGAAAATAAAATTTCCCTTAAAATTCCTGTCAAGTTTATTTCATCAGAAGTTGATGAACCCAAATCCACTTTTGAAAAGGGTTCAACATCAGTATCACAAGAAAAACTGGTAGATGATAAAACTCAAAGAAAGAAAAGCAAGGAAACCATTAAGTCTGTTCAGAAAGAAAAGAACATAGGACTTTTGTCAGCAAGACAATTGAAAAAGAAAATATCTGAGGTTACTGACAAACCTCAAGTAAAAAGTCCTAAAAGAAACAAGAATGGTAAGCAAGGTATTTCTAAGGATTCAAATTATATGGTTGTTCCCAATGCTTCTAGGAAAACTTGTTTTAACTGTGGAAATACGAATCATCTTGCTATTGATTGCAGGAGGAATAAGAAAAGGAAAACTGCTATTCCTGAGTCTGATGTTAGGGGTAGGTCAGTATTTTACAAACCACAAAATCCTTGTTTTCATTGTGGTAGTAGTTGGCATTCGATTTATACTTGTAGTTCTTATCACAAGTTGTATCACAATTACTATGAACCTTTACCTAAGTTTAATAAAGTTGTTTGTGTGATTAATTCTGTTGGTTTTACTAAACTTGCTTCTGACAAGACAAATCCTGACAAAGGAAAGACTGTCAAAAGTAATCATGACACACAAAGACTTAAGTTGTCCAAAAAGAGGACCCAACAAGCGTGGGTCCTTAAAAATCCTTCTAATTAATTATTCTTCTGATTGCATGGTAACAAAAAAAATACACTTGTCTTGGATAGGGGATGTTCAGGACACATGACTGGAAATAAATCTCTGTTGTCAGAATTTGAGAAGAAGCCTGGCCCAAATGTATCTTATGGAGATGGAAATGTAGGACATACTCTGGGATATGGCAACTTGATAATTGGAAAGGTAGCAATAGAGAATGTAGCTCTGGTGGAAGGACTAAGAATAATCTTTTAAGCATCAGTCAAATCACTGACAGAGGTTATCATGTATTCTATGACTCACACTGCGAAGTTGTTCATAACAAGTCAAAGAAAATTGTCTTGATGGGATACAGACATGGTAACATTTATGAATCAAGGCTACATGAAAGTCTTGAAAATGAAGCTACTTGCATTATCTCTACGGCATCAGTAGATGAGAGCTGGAACTGGCATAAAAAGCTCTCACATCTCAATTTCAACTCAAATAATGAACTTGCCAAGAAGGAGCTTGTAAGAGGATTGCCAAACATGCTATACTTAAGTGATGGTCTTTGTGATGCTTGCCAAAAGTCTAAACAAAGAAGAGTATCTTTCAAAAACAAAACAAAATTCTCTATCTCTGAGCCATATCACATGCTGCACCCGGACCTTTTTGGACCGATGAACATAATGTCCATCAACAAGAAAAGGTACACACTTGTAATTTTTGATGATTTCACTAAATATACATGGGTTTATTTTCTACACAGAAAGGATGAAACTCCAGAAATTCTTCTGGACCACATAAGGCAAATTGAAAATAGATCTACTCACAAAGTGAAAATCCTGAGAAGTGATAATGGCACTGAATTCAAGAACTCAAAGATGGAGGAATTCTACAAGTACAAAGGCATAGAGCAACAATTCTCAGCTCCTGGTACACCTCATCAAAATGGTGTTGTTGAGAGGAAGAACAGAACCTTAATTGAAGCTGGCAGAACTCCGCTAGAAGAAGCAAAACTACCCACTTACTTCTGGGCTGAAACAGTAAACACAACATGTTATACTCAGAATGTCACTCTGATAAATAGACATGGTGTTACTTCTTATCAAATGTTACAAGAAAAGAAGCCCAGTCTCACACATCTTTATGTATTTGGATGTAAGTGCTTTATTTTGAGAACTCATACTGATCAGCTTGGAAATTTTGAATCAAAGGCTGATAAAGGAATCTTTGTTGGATACTCACCATCAAAAGCTTACAGAATGTTCAATCTAAGAACACACAATGTAGTAGTCTTCATCAATGTATTTTTTGATGATAAGAAGATTCCTGGTTTTGAAAAAGACACTCATGAAAGTTTAATCTTTGCAAATGAAAAGACATTGTTGGAATTTGGATCAATCTTTAATGAACTGTTAAATCCTGATGATCCAAATTCTGACACTCTTTCAGATTCTGAAGATAATCATTTTGCTAATGAGCCTGCACAAGTTAAGGGGGAGCAAAAACAAAGGTCAGTTGATGATACCAACACTGAAGAATCATCTCAAAGTTCTTCTCAATCCAATGTTGATTCAATATCAGAAGAACATGAGTGAAGTCCCAATAATTCATCAGGAAATAACTCAACAGATTCAGGGGAGCATCAAATGGATTTGATGAGGCATACAATTCAGGGGGAGCATTTAGTTCCAGAAGGATACTTCCTAGTGCCATAAAATGGACTAAGGATCATACTCCTAATCTGATCATTGGAAATCCTGATGATGGTGCAAAGACAAGAAGTGCAACTCAGAATGAATGTTTATATCATAATCTACTTTTAAAAGAAGAGCCAAAGAAAGTAGAAGATGCACTCAAGGATGCAGATTAGGTCATGGCTATGCAAGAAGAATTGAATGAGTTCAAAAGAAATGAAGTATGGAAGCTGGTGCCTAGACCTAAGAACAGGTCAATTGTGGGTACAAAGTGAGTCTTTAGAAGTAAGACTGATTCTGATGGAACAATCATCAGAAACAAGGCAAGATTGGTGGCAAAAGTATATTCTCAACAGGAAGGTATTGAGTATGATGAGACATTTGCTCATGTTGCTAGGTTGGAAGCAATCAGAATCTTCTTGGCATATGCTGCTCACAAGAAGTTCAAAGTCTTCCAGATTGATGTCAAGAGTGCATTTTTTAAATGGAGAACTTGAAGAAGAAGTCTATGTTAAACAACCACCAGGATTTGTGGATCCTAAACATCCTGATTATGTTTACAGACTTGATAAAGCACTCTATGGACTGAAGCAAGCACCTAGAGCATGGTATGAAACCCTTGCTCAGTTTCTACTTGAAAGTGAATTCAAAAGAGGTACAATAGATAAAACCCTTTTTTATCTGAATAAAGGTAAAGATTTTCTTTTAGTTCAAATTTATGTTGATGATATCATTTTTGGATCAACTAATCAAACACTGTGTAATAAGTTTTCAAAGTTGATGCAATCAAGATATCAAATGAGTATGATGGGAGAGATGAGTTACTTCCTAGGCTTGCAGATTAAATAGACTGATAATGGCATTTATATCAATCAGTCCAAGTACACAAGAAATCTACTGAAGAGGTTTAATATGCAAGAAAGTGCAACTGCAAGTACTCCTATGGCAACTGCTAAAAAACTTGATCCAAATGAAGGTACAGTAGTTGATGTGACAACCTATAGAGGTATGATTGGATCTCTATTATATCTAACTGCTAGCAGACCAGACATTATATTTGCCACTTGTTTGAGTGCTAGATTACAGGCAAATCCAAGGGAGCCACATCTTATTGCAGTAAAGAGAATTTTCAGATACCTCAAGGGTACTGTTTCTCTTGAACTTTGGTATGCAAGAGAAGCTGATTTTGCATTATGTGGTTATTCAGATGCTGATTTTGCTGGATGCAAAATAGACAGGAAAAGTACTTCAGGAAGCTGTCAGTTCTTGGGAAGCAGATTAGTCTCATGGTTCAGCAAGAAGCAGAAATCTATTTCTACTTCAACTGATGAGGCTGAATACATTGCAGCTGGGAGTTGCTGTGCTCAGTTGTTATGGATGAGAAATCAGCTCATGGACTATGGATTATCATTCTCAAAAATTCCTATTTATTGTGATAATCAAAGTGCTATTGCTATGACAGGAAATCCGGTGCAACACTCTCTTACAAAGCACATCAGCATCAGATATCATTTTATAAGAGAGCATGTCATGGAAGGAACCATAGAGCTTCATTTTGTTCCTACTAAACAACAGCTGGTTGATATCTTCACAAAGCCATTACCTGAAGCAACATTTTCAAAGCTTGTGAATGAACTTGGTATGGTTAATTGGGACAAGTAAATTTTTATTTTATCTATTTGATCAAATCCAGATGTATATTGATCAAATCCTGATATGTCCTAAATGTTGTGATTTTTAGTTATTAAGCCAGAAATATTTGATGTATTCTATTTTTATAGGCATGAAAAATTAAGTAAATTTATTTGCTAATTGTGCATGTCCAAATAAATATATCACTATCATCATTACACATCGGTCTAGGGAGACGCGCTTTAAAAAGAAATCTTTTGGTCAATTCATTAAGTTAACTCTTCAGTCTCTTAGTTTCTTGATATTCTCTTGGTTATTTAAATGACTGCTCATCCTTCAGTAAAAACACATCCTTTCATTTCTCTCAACAAATAGATAACCCCAGATGGTTTTACTACTATGGCACAAGTATAGTGACCATTTTTCGAAATGGAATCCAGACTTCTTATCCCATCAACAAAATTCCATACGACATCTGGATTCAACTTCCAGACAACATCAAAAAAGATCTTTTGTTTTTCCAAAGAGAGTTTCATCTCCACAATCTTAAACAGCAGGAAAAAATCATTCGTCTTGATGTTCTCTTTGTTGAAAGTAGGAAGAAGAAGTAAACATCATCCATCTGTAACTCTTCACCATCAGCTTTGTCAGGCTTCTTAGACCAAGGCTGTTAATGTTCACCATCTTAGACTAGGATTATCTTGTAATCTTTTGCATGTAATCTACAAATTTCATAAAATGTACTCTTTTGATATATTAATGAAATTTCTTTTGATTACAAGATTTAGTCTTTGTTTATCTCGTATTATGTGTATGTGAATGTTTTCATTGAAGCCTGTTAATCTTTACTTCATCTACTTGAACTGTATTTCTTGATGAATGTTTTGATTAAAATTGTGGTTACTAATAATTTGTGATGATTTGACAAACAAATGTTGAATTTGAATCGACATATCCTGAGTTAGTCAAATTCTGACAGAAGAAAGGTCTCAAATCCTGATAACAGGTCAGCACGTTCTAATTCAGATTATTAGTGTTAATAAATCTCTGAGTAAGCTTTATTGTTGCAATTAAGTGTCCCACTTAATTAATGATTATTGGTGGATTATCAGATAAACAAATTTCTACAGTTGTATCTTGATATAACAATATGTATTTTGTATTTACTTCCATAATTTCCTCCAATGTTAAAATCAATTACTCAGATATTGTTTCCTGTTCGAAGTCAAATTAGCTAGGTTACCTTCTTCATACAAGTGTGTTAAACATATTTCTGAAAAGTGAAGCTATAAAACCAGAAGAAATTCTATGACACAATTCATCATACACATAGTTTTACTGCACACATCTCACACTTACTCTCTCGCACAAGCTATTCACATCATGACAACTTTTGAAGTTTCACCAATCTTTAGTCAAACCACAATCATTCATGGAAACACATTTGGCATTAACAATTACTTAGATCTGCTTACACATCAGCAGCTACCATCATCTTTTCATGATATTCAGGATTTTCTCCTTCTATGTCCAATTGGATATGCTCTCACAAATCCTGTTAAGGTGTCATACAGGGATGTCATGCAGGTCTGGAACACAGCAGTGGTAAATTCAATACATACTGGCTTTTCTTTTGAGTATAAGGACCAAAGATATGAAGTTGATGATGACATTCTGCTTCAAGCCTTGGGATTGCCTGCTCTTGATGGTGCTCCTGATACTCACACCAATGAGTAGTTGTTTGATATGCTAAGGATTTTAGGCTATCAAGGAGAAATTACAACAGTTGGAAAACTGGTCAGAACCAAATTGAAAAGAGAGTGGAACTTTTTCTTTGACTGCATCAGTAGATATTTCTTGAATAAGACAACAAACTTTGATGTTCTTCCATCCCCTTCCCTGAGAATTGGGTACTCTCTTCTTAACTCTGGTAATTTTGATTATGGTAATACTATATTACAGTTCATAATTTCTAGGATAGCAGATGCTTCAGGAGTAATAGGGTATACTAGATTTTTACAACTGATTTTCACTTATCTACGCCCTATTGATATTTTTGATGATGATGAATTACTCCCTGTTTTTCAAATTTCTGAAAAAGCAATCACTAATCATATCAAAAGGGATGAAAAGAATAAATTTTCAGGACCACCCTTTCTTCCTAGAGATGTCAGGCAATTTCTGTTGGGAAATAGACCTACTCCTACACAAGTGCCTGCAAATCCTGATGCTGGCACCTCTGTTACAATTTCCGATGCTAAGACTCAAGAAATCACCCATCTTGTTTCTAACCCAAGCATTTCTTCTTCCAAACAACAAACACAACAAGCCTCTAAATTAGCCTCCTCTGCTGTCTCTCAAAAGACATCAGTTGTAACAAAGAAGAAGCTATTTAAGAAATCTGTCACATCTGGACAGATAGCTAAACAAGTCTCACTGAGTGAGAGTGAGAAGAAAGAAGACTGCTTTCCAATCAGGAAAAGAAGACTGATCATTCATGAAGATTCTGAATCAGATGATCAGATGCCAATAGGGTCCCTGTCAAAAATCAAGAAGTTCATTGATCAAAATCCTGATGACTTGATTGACACTACTGGAATCAAGGAGCCAACTACTGATGCTAGTGCTCTGCTTGACAATCTTCCAGAAATTGAAGCAACTGCTGAACACAAGAAAACTCCAAAGAGTCAGTTGAAAAGAAGAAGTGAAGAAGTAGTTGGATATATCAGAAAGAAGAAGAAGACTCAGCCTCTTGACAAGGATGTTAGTACACAAGAACCTAGGTCTCAAAGGGATTTATCAACTGCAACACATCTAGTCACACAAGAACCATCTTCTCAAAGGGAAGATGCAGACACTGAGGCTGCACAAATCATTGTTAATGTTAGGTCACACACACACACTGTAGAGGGGGTGAATACAGTGTATAGTACACTCAAATCGAACTTAAAGAACTTGAGTAACAGAAAACAAACTTTATTGAAACAATAAACTCTGTTACAATATGGAACTGTTACCTCTCAGTGATGAACAAATATCACGAGAGCTGCTAGGGTTATATATATTAATAACTTCGATAATGATAACACTTATAGTGTAAACCCTATGCCTGTGTTTATATATTACACAGTTACAAGATAATTGCTAATTGATATGGAATATAATTCTGCTTCCTAAAATATATCAATCAGATATCTTCTATTCCAAGTATTCCATTCTTCATGGAATTCCTTCTTCATGCATATCTCTTCTTATGTTTTATCTCTATCTTCTTTCCTTTAATCAGCTACTGTCCTTATCTGATCGTCCTTCAGCACTTAAGTTCTGATATCTATCTTCTGATGATTATCTCCTGATAATATAAGTACTGATATCCTTAAGTCCTGACTTTCAGTATAAGCACTGATCAACAGTTAAGTACTGATCTATCCTATTCACACAAGATCTGAAAGCTAAACATAAGACATATTAGCCATGACATTATCAAATATATCTAACAATCTCCCCCAACTTGTAAATTAACAAAATATACAAGTTAAACAGATATTTGATGATGTCAAAAACATTAAGTACAAATGCATGAGAAATAGACTAGATAACTACAACTTACAGTCCTTAAAGTTTTACCAATTTCAACTTCTGATAACAACTTCAATCTGCATAAATATCAGAATTTAAGCAGTTGTAGATCTTCGACTTGGCTTCATCAACTTCTGATCTCTCTGATGTCAGGAGTTGTTCTGAGATCGTTCTTCAACAAACATTTCTCAGCATATCTTAGTTCATCAATCATTCTCCTTTTAACACCTTTAAGCTCTGCAGTATCTTCACCAGTTTGAAAGATTGCAGCTCTGAGATCATTAATCTTTGCTTTCCTTAACTCCTGGTCTAGTCTTATGACATAAGCTTTGTCAGATTCAAGATTGAATTCAAGTCCCTTAATACCAAGATACGTTCTGATCTGTGCAGTATTAGGCTTCATATCAACAATATCCCCATTGTGATCTCTGTACTGTGGAACATATCTGCTGTCAGACTTAACAGAATAAAGCCTTTTCTGTCTCTGAATCTGTTCTTTTAAGTAGTTTGCAGCAGTCTCTGTTATTCTGTCATCCACTTGAAGTAAGAAAAGTACAGGCTCCAATTCTTCAAAATACTTCAAAGGAATGGCATTTTGTCTTATATGATAAACCCTACCATCTGTCATGAAATACAACATGATGTATTCTTTCAAGTAGATATGGTAAACCATCTGTACAGATTCTAGTTGATTCAATCTCTCAGGAGTTGCTCCAATACCTGGTTCACTCAAGGAAGTTGGATCATCAGTAGTGTTGTGTACTCTTCTTTCATCAGCACTTCCCAATCCAGTTTTATCTCTAGCTTCCTTTCCAGTAACTACTCTTGCTTCAAAACCACTTGGAGTAGTCTTCAAAGATTGAGTCTGTTTTGCTTTAGTGAATCCTGGTAGGAGTGTTTTAGATCTATTTTCTGATATCAAGTTAACTTGAGCACTGTCAGAGGTTACTTGCTTCTTCTGAATATCAGAACTTACAATTTCTTGACTCTGAACAACTTGAGCCATGTCAGAGGTTGTTTTAAGAACTTTTCTTGAAGTCAGAGCAAGATCATCTTTTCCATCAGTAATTTCTTCTTTCTCAGAAGATACATAAGGCTTGATAGGTTCACCAACCTTTTCTTTACCCTTGGATCTTGGATCTATCTGTGGTTGTGATCTAGTCAAAGTTTCTTCAGTATGTATCCTTTCTTTGATCACAATGCCTTTAGGTTTTGGAAGTAACTTTTTACCAGAAGCTTCAGATTTAGATGTGACTTTCTCTGATTTAAGTCTGGCTTCTTCTTTCTTTAAACTTTCCAAGTCCATCCCTGGATTTTTTTGAAGAAATAACTGTCTTGACATTTCCTCATCAAGATCTAGAAGTTCATCAGAACTTATCCTTTTACCAGCAGCAGAACTTATTCTTTTCCCAGTATCAGAACTTGTTCTGTGACTATCTTGTCTTGATGTAAACCTTCTACCTTGACTATGACCACTACCCATTCCAGAGTTTCCTTGGTCATCTTTTCCATCATCCTTTCCTTGCAGTGTCTTGTTGGTTTTGCATTTGGACTTAATTACCTTCTCCCCCTTTTTGGCATCAGCAGGTAATAAAAGAGAGATAAGTAGTTCCACTGAGGTCTGGATTTCAGTAAGTTGCGATTGCTGAGAAGCTTGGTTTGTCAGAATTTGATCAATCTGAGCTTGTTGCTTCTCTTGAGTTTTCTCAATATAAGCAACTCTGTCAATGGTAGGTTGGAAGAACTTTTTCTTATCAATTTTCCAAACTTGTTCCTGTTTGATAAAGTTCTCCTGAATCTTGTGTAGCTCTGCATGAGTGTTAGAATGAAGACCTTGTAAATGTTTAGTACTCAATGCAGTGACTCTAAGCTGGGTTTTAAAATCATCAGAATGTAACATTTCATCAGCTTTAGTCAAGTGCTCAGCAAGATGTAAAGCATTTGGAACACAGGAAACTAAGTTCCATTCCTTAGCCCACTCCTGGCCTGCAGGAGTTTCACTCCAAGGTACTGGTGCATCCCCGATAACAAACTCCTTTACCAGTTCAGACTTTGGAAGAGTCAGTGGAGGAGTATGTCCTGAAGGACCTGCTTCATCAGCATCTACAGTTGTAGCAGCCTCACCAGTATCTCCAATATTTGCAACATCAGAACTTAGAGAATCAGTATCTTCTGATAAGACAACAGTGTGAGTAGCAATGGAGGCTTCAGCATCCTCTAATTGCTGATCTGATATTAAGTTCTGATCAACAGCCATATCCTGATGCTCACCTAAAATCTGATCATCAGCATCTTGATGCAAAGAAGGTGTGAGTGATAACTCAGGAGTTTGAACAGCATCAGTAACAGGTGTTGTGGAAGGATTATTTGCTGTTGGAGCTTCTAAGAAAAGTATTTCAGGCACAACCAGGTTCTGAATATCAATTTCAGCACTTGTGCCTGGATCAACAAGAGACACAGAAGGTGAATTAGCCTTGTCAGATACAGGTTCCTGAGATGGAGTTGATGGAGAAGAAGTGACTGGAGCAAATTCCTTGTCTTGTGAGATCAGAGATTCCTGATCCCCTTCCTTAGCTGCTTCCTCCTCATCATCTGAAACTGGCCTTTGTGCCCTCTGTTTCTTATACTTCCTTGTTGATTTGGATTCCTTGGGAGTGTCAGGAACCGTCATACGTCTAAGCCTCTTGAGAAGCCTAGAACCCCCAAATGCAGAATCCTTCTGAGAAGTTGCCTTCTCAGCTTCATTGACTACAGGTTCTGAAGAAGGAATCTGATCCTCAGAATCTGATTCATCTCTCAAAGTAATTCTCCTCCTCTTTTGAGATGTGTGAGGAACAGTCTTTGTTCTCTTTGGCGTAGAGGATGTAGGCTTCACAGTAGGTGCTGAAGAAGAAGGTTGAGCAGTCTGTGAAGTGGAGAGATATGATTGGAGATAAGTTCTGAGGGTAGGTTGAGTAGAATGAGAGGTAGGTACTGAGGTTGATGGATTTTGGTTATGGTGAGTTGGTTGAACATTTGAGTAAACAGATTTGTAAGTAGCAGGATCAGCATTTACCAGAATCTGTTTCACAGACTGAGGAATCTGTAATTGTCTCACCATTGATTTCTTTGTGTCAGCATTTATCAGGCCGTTAAAGTACCTTTTTGCAACCTTAAAAGGTGGGGTTTGAGTGCTGACTAACTGGGGTTCAGCAGTACAATACGTGTAAATAAGTTGACAGAATCTAGCAAAATAAACAACATCTCGATCCTCTGTCATCCTATCCCCAATAAAACCAATTATCCCAGTTGCAAAATCAAAATGAGTTTGATGAATAATAGCATACCCGATGTGCTGACTCAGAATTGGGATGGCATCAAAATTTGAACACTTGTTGCCAAAAGCCTTGGTGATGCAATCGAAGAAGAAACTCCATTCTCTTCTGATATTAGCCCGTTTCAACTGTCCAAGTTTCGTCAGACTCGTTTCATATCCCAATTCAGTCATTAACCCCCGAAGTTCTGATTCCTCTGGTATAGAGAAGGTACAATCTTCTGGAAGATGTAATGCTCTTCGTACTGTACCAGGAGTGACTACATAGGATGAATCACCCACTTGGAAGATAATACTGGGAGTTCCTCGTTTACCACCATCATCAAAAACTCCAGTCCTCCAGAACCGCAGAACTTGTTGACTTGAAAATAATTCAGGCTGAGTTAAGGCGTACCCAACCTCACTATGTGCAAGAAGATCTTGCACAAAGTGCAATTCAGATGGAGCTTCAGCATGATCAAGAATTGCAGCATAGTTGTTTGGAACAAACTTTGCTCCATCAATGATTAAATCCTTTGGTGCCATGTGAAAAAATATTGAGATTCAAGTATGCCTGTTAGGTGTTTGAGATAATATCTGTATGAAAACAACGGAAAAAGTAAAGTGAAGGAGAGTAAAAGTAAGAAGAGAGATAAAAGATGAAGAAATTAAAAAGATTTCAGAAATCTTCTCTCTGCTGTACTTATACAAAAAAAATATTACCGTTGGACACCTGTCAGACATGCAGTAATAACGGATAGTTACTGGGCTCGAGAAAACAGGAATGATTACTTACCCAGTTGCCTTGTTTCAAGGAAAAACCGTTCCATTTATCAGAGACACAGTTTTAATTCAAAATTTAAACCGTTAGCACTGATTGAAGTATTTTTCACTGCAACATTAATATTCTGAAAATGAATCATGTTAAAAATGACCGGAGATAATTCGGATGAATAAGTGCTGACAAAGAATCAGAACTTAAATAAAGACAAAATTTAAATGGT
>NW_027417883.1:0-19160 GCF_009905375.1 Apium graveolens | reverse complement strand
CTTCGGGTGACTCACAAAAAGCTATACACCCCTTCTCTGCAATCATGGGCAACAACTCACCATCACTCCCTGATGGTAAAAACCCCCTCTCCTTCAGAATCGGCTTCCCCAACAGCCTAGTGTACTCCTCCTCTGCAGCTCTGTCAGTTAACCGAGGCCTTGCAGCAGTACCCCTCGATGAATCAGCAGTAGGAACTGTGCTGTTGCTGTCAATAGTGCGTGCTCTCTTGGGTGCAATTGATTCGTGCATAAAAGTGTGTAAGAACTGATTTTTGATGTTTGTGAGAGGGTTTAAGTGTAGGAAGTTTTGTGGGAGATATGTAGGATAGGTGTATGTATATATAGGGTGTGGATTAGATTAGGGTTTGGGAATTAAGGGCTAAAATAATGGGGTAGTGGGAACAATTCGTGGGTTTATGGGCTAAAACTGTTTTTGTGTTTTTGTTTGTTTTTTTTTCCTGAACTGTAAAAAATTTTCTGGAACTCGACTCCTGCGCGGCCGCTCAGCATTTCTGCGCGGGCGCGCAGCAAGCTGCGCGGCCGCTCAGCATAGCTGCGCGGGCGCGCAGAGGGTCTCTGGAAAAAGAAAATTTCAGCCCCTGTTTTCTGATTTTTTTTGTGTTTTTGGATAGGTTATTAACTTCTAAGGGTTCCTGTAACAACAATTCATGGGTTGCCTCCCACGCAGCGCTTCTTTTTCGTCATTAGCTTGACGTTCCGTACCTTTCTCAAGTAGTCAACAAAGTGGCACTAACCACCTCTCGGTTTGCCATGTCCCCATAGTAGTGCTTCAACCGCTGACCGTTAACCTTGAAGGCTTGGTCCGAATCATTCTCAAAAATTTCCACCGCTCCATGTGGAAACACAGTTTTGACAATAAAAGGTCCAGACCACCTTGATTTCAACTTCCCAGGAAAAAGTCGGAGCCGAGAGTTGAATAAAAGAACTTGTTGCCCTGGCACAAATAACTTAGGATGTAGCTTCCTATCGTGCCACCTCTTCACCTTTTCCTTATACATTTTGTTATTCTCGTATGCTTGAAGTCGAAATTCATCAAGTTCATTAAGCTGAAGCATTCTTTTCTTACCAGCTGCATCTAAATCCAGGTTCAATTTCTTCAATGCCCAGTAGGCCTTATGCTCAAGCTCCGCCGGTAGATGACATCCCTTACCGTACACCAACTGAAACGGTGACATCCCAAGTGGAGTTTTGTATGTTGTTCTGTAAGCCCAAACAGCTTCATCGAGCTTTAAAGACCAATCCTTCCTTGACGGACAAACAACCTTCTCTAGAATACGCTTTATCTCTCTGTTAGACACTTCCGCTTGACCATTTGTTTGCGGATGATAGGCAGTAGCTACTCGATGATTCACATTATAATGCTGCATCATAGAAGTGAACTTACGGTTGCAAAAATGCGATCCTTCATCACTTATGATTACCCGAGGTGTTCCAAACCTTGTGAAAATTTGCTTATGAAGAAAATTTAGTACTGCCTTTGCATCATTTGTCGGTAAAGCTTTAACTTCGACCCATTTTGAGACATAATCGACTGCCAGCAAGATGTACTGATTATTGCAAGACGAGATAAAAGGCCCCATGAAATCGATTCCCCACACATCAAAGACCTCGACTTCAAGCATCACATTTAATGGCATCTCATCCTTCCTTAACAAATTTCCCACTCTTTGGCAACGATCACACCTTAAAACAAACTGATGAGCATCCTTGAACAAAGTAGGCCAGAAAAACCTGCTTGCAGAATACGAGCTGCCGTCTTCTCACCTCCATAGTGTCCACCATAAACCGTGGAATGACAGTCTCGTAATATCCCCTCCGTCTCACAGAATGGGATACATCTCCTGATGATCTGGTCAGCTCCCTGTCTAAACAAATATGGTTCATCCCACATATACCACTTCACCTCATGCAGAAACTTCTTCTTTTGAGCGGGTGTCAAATTAGGAGGCATTATATTACTGACGAGATAGTTTACAATATCTGCAAACCATGGTTCTTCCTCCTGAATTGCAAACAACTGCTCATCCGGAAAAGATTCATTGATTAACGTCCTATCTTGTGAAGTAGAATCGGGATTCTCCAACCTAGAGAGATGGTCAGCTACTTGATTCTCAGAACCTTTTCTATCTTTGATCTCTAACTCAAATTCCTGAAGTAAAAGCACCCAACGAATGAGTCTCGGCTTCGAATCCTTCTTAGAAACCAGATAGCGAATAGCTGCATGATCAGTGAATACTGTTACTTTCGTACCAAGCAGATAAGATCAAAATTTCTCAAAGCCAAAGACTATAGCCAAAAGCTCCTTCTCAGTAGTGGTGTAGTTCAATTGGGCACCATTTAAAGTCTTACTCGCATAGTAGACCACATGGAAGAGATTTTTCTTGCGCTGTCCCAGAACTGCACCTACCGCATAATCACTCGCATCACACATCATCTCAAACGGTTCTGTCCAATCTGGTGCTGTAATAACTGGTGCAGTGATCAAACTCTTCTTGAGAGTCTCGAATGCTGCCAAACAATCATCATCAAATTTGAACGGCACATCTTTTTCAAGCAAATTGCACAACAGTTTAGATATCTTTGAAAAGTCCTTGATGAATCGCCGATAAAAACCCGCATGACCAAGAAAACTACGGATTCCTTTCACAGAATTAGTGGGGGAAGATTTTCAATGACTCCCACCTTGGCCCTGTCCACCTCCAGACCCTTGCTAGAGACCTTATGCCCAAGGATAATGCCTTTACGCACCATAAAATGACATTTCTCCCAATTAAGCACCAAATTAGTTTCCACGCATCTTTTGAGTACGACGCACAGATTATTCAAACATTCATCATATGAGTGTCCAAAGACGGAGAAGTCATCCATGAACACTTCGACGTTATTTCCAATCATGTCAGAGAATATAGCCATCATACATCTCTGAAAAGTGGCCGGGGCGCCACATAACCCAAACGAAACTCTGCGAAAAGCAAATGTACCAAATGGACAAGTGAAGGTAGTCTTTTCCTGATCCTCTGGTGCAATACAAATCTGATTATACCCGGAATAACCATCCAGAAGATAAAAATACTCATGACCCGCTAATCTGTCAAGCATTTGATCAATAAATAGAAGGGGGAAGTGATCCTTCCTTGTGGCTTTGTTCAATTTTCTATAATCCATGCATACTCTCCATCCTGTAACTGTTCGAGTAGGGATGAGCTCATTCTTTTCATTTGCGACCACAGTGATACCTCCCTTCTTAGGTACACATTGTACGGGGCTCACCCACGAGCTGTCAGAAATAGGATAAATGATGCCTGCATCTAGCCATTTCAGAATTTCTTTCTTCACCACCTCCTTCATGATGGGGTTCAGTCTTCACTGCTGTTCCACAGTTGGCTTACTACCTTCCTCTAGCAGAATTTTATGCATACAATATGAAGGACTTATCCCCTTGATGTCTGCTATGGTCCATCCTATAGCCGATTTGAATTCTCTCAAAATCCTTAAGAGCTTGTCTTCCTCACTACCTGAAAGGTCAGATGAAATAATAACAGGTAACGTAGATGAATCACCTAAAAAAGCATACCTCAAGTGTTCAGGTAATGGCTTGAGCTCCAAGGTAGGTGCTTCCTCTATTGATGGTTTGAGCTTCCCTTCAGCATTCTTAAGGTCAGAAGTACCAAGAGATTCAAATGGTATGTCCAGCTTTCGCTTCCATGGAGAAGCATTCAGATATTGTAATTGCTCGTTGTTATCTTCATCATCGCTGTCAAAATCCCCCACTAAGGCCTTTTCCAATGCATCAGACATTAGCATGTGATCGAGTTCCGAAGTAACCGCAGTATCAATCACATCCACTTTTAAGCACTCCTCATCTTCTGTAGGGAATTTCATTGCCTTGAATACATTGAAGGTCACATCCTGATCTTGGACCCGCATAGTAAGTTCACCTTTTTGCACATCTATCAAGGTACGGCCAGTAGCCAAGAAAGGCCTTCCCAAGATTATGGGAATCTTCTTATCTTCCTCAAAATCCAGAATAGCAAAATCTGCTGGAAAGAAGAGCTTATCCACCTTGACGAGCACATCCTCAACTATGCCCCTTGGGTAAGTAATGGAACGGTAAGCCAATTGTAGCGACATGTATGTGGGTTTTGGATCAGGCAGATCCAGCTTTTTAAAGATCGACAACGGCATCAGATTAATGCTTGCTCCCAAATCACAAAGGCACTTGTCAAAAGTTAGATTGCCAATGGTGCAAGGAATGGTGAAGCTTCCTGGATCTTTCAGTTTTGGTGGTAACTTTTGCTGCTGAACAGCGCTGCATTCTTCCGTGGGAGCAACGGTTTCAAGGTCATCCAGTTTCACCTTCCTTGCAAGAATAGTCTTCATAAACTTCGCATAACTAGGCATTTGTTCCAGAGCCTCAGCGAAAGGTATATTGATGTGAAGTTTCTTGAACACCTCCAGAAACTTCCCGAACTGTCTATCCAGCTTTTGTTGCTGCAATCTCTTAGGAAAAGGTGGTGGAGGATAGAGCTGTTTCTCCCCTGTATTAGCCTCAGGCAGAGTGTGTTCAACAGTAGTCTTCCTTGGTTCCGCCGCTTTCTCCTTTTGCTTAGATTCTTCTTCTCTAATTTCAGCTTCTACTTCTTTTGCCTTTTCAGCCTCAGCTACTTTTCCAGACCTTAAGGTAATAGCCTTGACTTGCTCTTTAGCTTCCTTCCTGCCTGGTACTTCCGTGTCACTGGGAAGAGTGCCAGGTTGACGATTGAGCACTGCATTGACTAATTGACCGATTTGATTTTCCAAGGTCTTGATAGAAACCGCCTGACTCTTGCACAACAGCTTAAGTTCCTCAAAATCAGCACTAGTAGGTGCAGCTGCACTTCCCTGTTGAGGATATGATTGCCTTGTAGCATACTGCTGTGGTTGCTGGAATCCAGGTGGGTTAAACTGTTTACTCACTCCTTGCTGATATGGTGGCTGAATAGCATTCTGATTATTCCCCCAGCTAAAATTTGGATGATTTCTGTTATTAGGATGATAGGTCGCTGGCACAGACTGCTGTTGTCGCTGATAATTATTCACATACTGCGCAGATTCGTTGACAAGAGAACACTGATCTGTAGCATGAGAACCTGCACAAAGCTCACAAATCATAGCTATTTGATTAACTCCATATGTAGCCAGAGAATCAACCTTCATTGATAGCGCTTGGAGCTGGGCTGCAATAGCGGTGGCTGCATCAACTTCCAGAATACCTGCTACCTTGCCTGACGTCATCCTCTGAGTTGGGTTTTGATGCTCATTTGCAGCCATCGTCTCTATAAGATTATACGCCTCAGTATAGCTTTTAGCCCATAAGGCTCCTCCAGCTGCTGCATCGAGCATGGGCCGAGATTGGGCCCCCAAACCATTATAAAAACCAGTGATCACCATCCAATCCGGCATTCCATGATGTGGACATTTTCTCAACATTTCCTTGTAGCGTTCCCAAGCCTCGCACATAGATTCTGTAGGTTGCTGCGCAAACTGAGTAAGAGCACTCCTCATAGCAGCAGTCTTTGCCATTGGATAAAACTTCACCAGAAACTTTTGCGCAAGATCTTGCCACGTAGTGATGGACCCTGCTGGTTCAGAATGTAACCAGTCTTTAGCCTTATCCCTCAGTGAGAAGGGGAAAAGCCTCAACTTGATAGCCTCATCAGTCACGCCATTATACTTAAAAGTGCTGCAGATCTCGACAAAATTCCTTATGTGCATGTTGGGGTCTTCAGTTGCCGTTCCTCCAAAAGAAACAGAATTCTGCACCATCTGAATAGTGTCCGGCTTGATTTCAAAGGTGTTAGCTTGAATAGCCGGATGAAGGATGCTTGACTGAATGTCATCAATTTTAGGCCGGGAAAAATCCATAAGAGCTGGATCAGCTTGAACAATACGATCTCCCATGTTTACTGGTTCTTTCTGCTCAGTTCCTGAATCCGAATCCTCAAAATCTAACTTCTCCGTAATATCAAAAACTTCATCTGTCTCCTCAGCTGTATCTAAAGTCCTCTTGCGAGCACGAGAACGAGTTTGCATAAACGCTTGCTAAAGTACCTGAAACACAACCGAAAAGAGTAAGTAACTACTACGTCCTAATCACTGAGTCCTAATGACCAATGATGGTAAGTACATAAACTAAACAAATACGCCGAGTCCCCGGCAGCGGCGCCAAAAACTTGTTAGGGCGAAAACACGCACTAATATTCACGCAAGTATACGCGTTCGCAAATAATATAGAATACTTTCTAGTTCGTTCCCTCAGAGACTCAGATTAAATTATTGTCTAATTAAACTCACTCACCAATGTATGATTACTTCTCAATGTTAAGATAATAACACTTAAAATTGTTGATTAAATATTAACTATAATTAACTACTTAATTAACCACTTAACTAACACTTCAATTTATCAATAATAAAACACTCATGAGATCACAACTTCATTATTACTTCCTTCTATAGCCATTGTTATAGCATGTGACAGTGATGATATTAATCGAATAACACGAAACTGATAAAAGCCAACTTTCATTTTACTAATACCATTCTACCAAGCATCCACAATTAAGATAGAAGTTGAATAGTCATCAATTATGTTGAGTTCCTATATGTCTACAGAAATTGACAACACAACGATTTAAGCACAAGTTATTCCTTTTGATTACATAGGGCAAATAAAACTGTTAGAGTTACCCACTAATCACGCACAACGTACATGAAACTATGCTAGCATGGCAAGTTCTAAATCTCAAGATCCACCGTCGCTTCACAAGAGATTAACACCCTATCTTATATGTTCGCGACGCACATAAGACGAATACGCACAACCAATACTAGATATCATACAATCATCTCACACTAAAGTATTAAATAATTAACTAAAGAATTCCATAATAAATCCGTTGCAACCCCATGATCACAATTAGCCCATAATAGAACTTATCGCCATCATGGGTTCATATGAAATCATGACAAACAAACACAAGAAAATAATAACTAAACCAATTATATTAAAACAGAGTACGTCACAAGAGTAAATAAGTCAAAGCAAGAAAACTAGCATCCAACGTTACAACGAAACAAGAATCACAAGAATATATGCTTCCTCTTCGTTGCAGTGTGCTAAATCGGTCTTCTTCCTTATCTCCTTCGCTTCTTGCGTAAAACACAATCTAAAACATAATCCCCTTAATACTCTCCATGAAAACGTCTCAAATCTACCTATATAATAGTCCCATAAAACTCAGATTACATAGAAGTTGGAAGCCAAACAGAAGTAGAAGTCTAAAATAATTTATCTTTTTCTCCGACCCTGCGCGGCCGCTCAGCATAGCTGCGCGGGCGCGCAGGTTGCTGCGCGGCCGCTCAGCATTTCTGCGCGGGCGCGCAGGCCTCTACTGGAAAAAATCCAGGTTTGCTCCGTTTCTTCGCCGTAATCTGCCCATTCCTTTCCTCTCGCAATGGTGAACACATGCCAAGGCTTATTCTTGATGATTCCTCCCCCGAAATGCAACTAATACCCTGAAATGCATAAACACTAGAAAAACGCATCAAATACACAAAATACTTGATTTCAAGACACCAATTTAAGCCATTTTAAGACGTTCTAAGTGGTATAAAATGTCACTTATCAGGAGGCTGCTAGAACAATGCTGCAAGATGCCAAATTGCTAACTAGTTTTTGGGAAGAAGCTGTCAGAACTGTATGTTACACTCAAAATAGATATCTCATTAACAAGAATCTTGGCAAATCACCCTACTCAATCTTATCTAAAAGAAAGCATACTATGAAACATCTTCATGTGTTTGGAAGCAAGTGTTATGTTTTGAAAGATAACTCTGAATATGTGGGAAAATTTGACTCTAAAGTTTTTGAAGCAATTTTTCTGGGATATCCATTGGAGAAAACTGCCTACAAAGTCTATGTGCTTGAACAAAAGAAAATTATGGAGAGCACGGATGTAACTTTCGATGATGACAAGTGTCCAGGATTGGAATGCCTTGATGAAAATGAAGTTGAGGCCCTGAAATTTGAAAATCTCAAAATTGATAGTAATTCTGAGTATGAAGCCGAAATCAACACAGATCACAGAATAGATGAAGAGTCAACTGAGCAAGTGAATCATGAGGATAAAAGCTCATCTCAAACACCTGAATTTGATAGCACAAGCTCATGGGGAGAAAAAGAAGAAGATTCTGCAAGTCATGCCAATGGTGACGAAAATGCAGAAAACTCAAGTCAACAAACTCACACCAGAAAATGGGATAGGAGTCACACAAGAGAAGCAATTATTGGTGATCCAACTGTTGGAGTGAGGACTAGAAGTGCAACTACAAATGAATGTCTTCATGCATATTTTCTTTCACAAGTTGAGCCTAAGAAAATTGAGGAAGCTCTACTTGATCCTGATTGGATATATGTTATGCAAGAGGATCTAAATCAGTTTGAAAAAAAATAAAGTTTGGGAGTTGTTTCCTGCACCAAAGAACATAAGTGTAATTGGCACAAAGTGGGTGTTCAGGAACAAAATGGATGAAAATGGGATTGTCACCAGAAACAAAGTGAGGTTGGTTGCAAAAGGCTACTCATAGGAGGAAGAAATTGATTATGATGAAACTTTTGCTCCAGTTGCTAGACTTGAAGCAATAAGGATCTCTCTTACATTTGTTTCACACTCAAACTTTAAGGTGTATCAAATGGATGTGAATATTGCATTCCTTAATGGTGAATTGAAAGAAGAAGTTTACGTGCAACAACCACCTGGCTTTGAAGATCCAGAATTTCCAAACTTTGTATACAAGCTACTCAAGGCTCTCTATGGATTAAAGAAAGCACCTAGAGCTTGGTATGACATACTGCCAGAATTTTTTCTTAAACATGGATTCACTAGAGGTATAATTGACAAGACTCCCTTCTACAAGCAGCATGGTGCTGATATGATCCTAGTACAGATCTATGTGGATGATATCATCTTTGGTTCTACTAATTAGAAGCTATGTCAAAGATTCTCAAAACTCATGCAGAGTGAATATGAAATGAGTATGATGGGAGAATTAAGTTACTTACTTGGACATCAAGTCAGTCAAAGAAGTGATGGGATCTTCATCAGCCAAACTAAGTATATCAAGGATTTATTGAAGAAGTTTGGCATGGTTGATTATTCACCTGCATCTACACCTATGTCTATAGTTACCAAGTTGGATGAAGATAAGAAAGGAAAAAATATAGACATTTCAGGTAATGGAGGAATGATTGGATCTTTTTTGTATTTAACTGCTAGTAGACCAGACATTATGTTTGTAACATGTTTGTGTGCAATATTTCAAGCCAATCCAAAGGAATCATATTTGATGGCTGTGAAGAGATTTTTCATATACTTAAAGGGGACTCCAAACTTGGGATTATGGTATCCTAAGGGAACAGGTTTTAAAGCTGTTGGATACACATATGCAGATTTTGCTGGATGCAGGCTTGACGGAAAGAGCACTAATGGAAGCTGCTAGTTTCTTGGATAAAGACTTCTATCCTGGTATAGCAAGAAATAACAACATGTGTCAACTTCCACAGCTGAGGCTGAATACATAGCTGCTGGAAGTTGTTGTGCTCAACTGCTTTGGATTAGAAATCAGCTAATCGACTATGGCCTAGTGTTACATAAAATTCCAATTATGTATGACAATACTAGGGCTATATCTATCGTGGCCAATCCAGTTAATCATTCTAGAACAAAACACATTGATGTAAGGTACCATTTTATTAGAGAAGATGCTGCAAATGGTACCATTGAGCTTATTTTTGTTCCAACAGAAAAATAATTTCGCTGATATTTTTACTAAACCTTTAGATGAAGCAACTTTCACTAGACTTGTAGGTGAAATTGGAATGCTAAATTCTTCACCCTAAAGGCAAGAACTCAACTAATATTTTGCAGCATATTGATTTCTAATAGATCAAAATTAATTTGATTTAATTGGAAATTAACTGAAATGTGAGGTATAAATATTTCAGAAATCTCTACATATTTATTTTTCAAAATTCAAAATTTAGCTTGGAATTTTTCAATTCTGAGAAAACTGTCTAAATGTTGATTTACATTTTCAATGTGTAAAATTAGCACAAGGCAGAATAAAAAAGATCAAAAGTATATAGAGAACTGAGTTCTCGATAAGTCTAATTGACTTCTCGACAAGCCATTTTAAGACTTCTCTAGTGAGTTCTCGATAAGTCATTTTTCTGACTTCTCGAAGGACTTCTCGACAAGCTTTATTATAACTTATCGATAAGTCATTGTAGAGTTCTCTATAAGTGTTAACTCATAGAGTTCTCTACAAGTATAAACTTTAGACTTATCAATAACTCAGAACTGAGATAATTTAATTTAATAAATTATTTTGGTAAAATACTTTTGACAAATCAGTCTGATTTTATTTTGATTCATTCAAATAAAAATTAGAAACAATTCAGTCCATTCAGGACAAACTGGGTATTTATTTGACATCTTGACAAGTCATTTTCTAGTTCTCGATAAGAGTCAGGAAAATTACATATCGATATGTATCTATTCTCTCAATATGACTTCTCGATAAGCAAATTCCAAATGTCTATTTTTAGTTCTCGATAAGTCATTTACCTTTTACTATAAATACTCAGACATCTCGACATACACCTCTTTACGCTTTTGAGATCTCTAAGTGACCTAATTTTTCCAAATCCAAACATTTTTCTCTCATTTCAAGCTCTTTCTCTCTAATTTGTCTTACCCATTCAAATTCAAACTATTCCAATGGCATCAAACACAATTACACCTTTCATTCCCAAGAAGAGCACCAATTATCTGGCTTTTACTAATGCCAATCAAGTTCTTGACAGTTTCAAGAGTTTTGTGAAGTTTCTTTCTGAAACTTACTTTGGAGGCGCTCTAACAACAAATCCAGTCCTGTACTTGGATGTTCTAGGGGATTTTTGGAACACGGTTGTGGTAAGGACTGTGGTGCATGAAAACCATGATGTATCTATTGTGGTTGATTGCTCCATTAGAGGCTAATAAGTGGAATTTTTGGAAGATGATGTCAATGTAGCTTTGGGCATCCCAACTAAAAATTTGGTGGAGGCTCCAACACAGGATGAGCTAGCTGAGTTCATGGACTTCATCAACTATAATGAAAGAATCAACCTGACTAGTCTGAACAAGAAGTTTCTCAAGAGGGAATGATCTTTCTTGTTTGACTCTATTGTGATGGACTTCACTTGCAGAAAGACAGGATATGACAACATCTCTAGTGTTGTCCAGAAGCTGGTATTCTCAATGGCCCACAACAGACACCTCAATGTAGGTCATCTCATTGTGGGGGAACTAAGCACCAGGCTCATAATGCCTTTGACAACAAGAGGTAAAGAAATTTTTCTTCCCAGATTTATAATGTCTGCTTTAAATCATAAAGTGCATGACATTCATATGCTTAATGGTATAGAAAAAACTAAAATAGGCAATTGTAAGCAAGTGTCCAAAGTTTTGTTTGGTTCACTTACTACTAAAAAATAATGTACATGTAAGTCTTAAAATAATTCCATTTATGATAGAGAGATTTAGGACTTACCCTTACCATATGCCTGGCATGAGGTCTAATATTGAATCTAGTACAATAATGGCTCCTGTACCTGTAGAAGTACAAACACAGGAACACCAACAGGGGCCTTCCCAAACTAAGACCCTTCCTTCTGTACCATTAGAAGCTAGGAAACCAACCACTTCATCCTCTCAAAAGGCTGAAATGAATAAAAAGAAGAGGAAGCAGGCACCCTTGAAAGTAGTTACTGAGAGTGGTGAGGATAATACAGAACTTGAGTCTCACCTGGTCAGAAAACCAAAGAAGGACAAACAAACTGAGTTGACCATTCAAACCACCTCTGCACCATCCCAAAAGGATGCAGTTGTAAAACAAGGAACTAAACAGACTCTAGAGGTATTCTCTCAACATGGTGTCTCTATTGAACAAAGCATCCTCCCAAATGCATCTTGTAAAGAGTCTGCACCAACGCTTGAAAAAATTCAAGTGTATGAAAGAAGAAATAAGGATGGCACACACAAAGAGAGCACATCTTTTGAAGCTCCCTCTTCTAACACTCAACTATGAAATTCAATATCTAATTTCTCAAATTTCTTCTTCATTTAATCAAACTCTTGAATCTAATTTTCAAGAGTTGCCAACATCAAGTGACATGGTTCAAGAAACTATGCTCACCACCCAGGAACCAAATTTAGTTGGTGAAAGGCTACATGTTGGGGTAGACCTTGATGACACCAACACAAATATAGGGGTTTCATCAATTGTGGTAGTTTCCAATGCACCTTCATGTGCAAATCAACCTTCACAGGTTGTAAGGTTTGAGGGTAGTACTCTTGAGGGGGAGCTATCTCAATCCTCTCCAATTCAATTGGAGGTTCCTATTGGAGGAACAACTCTCTCAAAATCCTAGCTGAAACTGCTCTCATAATTGAAGCTAGGAGTTCAATTTCCAATGATCCTGCTATGGGGGAGGCAAGAACATCACATTCAAGTGAAAGTGTTTTAAAAGAAACACGAGGGTTTGAGACTATAGTACATGACGGTAACCTAGTTAACTCTCTCCAATTCAAATGGAGGTTCCCACCACAAGTGGAGAACAAGTCATAACCGTAGTTCAACCTGTGAGTCAAACTGTGACAACTGTCACAGGTGGTTCTATTGAAGTTCTACCCTCCACTTCACAACCTACAGATATTCCTTCAACATCCAACCCTTCATAACAACCATCTCACCCAATCTAACAGTGGTTACAAAATGCTCAATCTCAATCAAACACAGTGGATAACCTTCTGGTTGATCAACTCTCAGGCTTTGCAAACATCACACAACACCTGCTCACTATAGATATGTCAAATCAAGACTATCAGACAATTCTGTTACCTATAATGAAGATGTTGAAAAACAAAAGTAGAAAATAGTGAATGAAGCTGAGCTGGATGAAAATGTGGATGCTTGAATTTCTAAGGACTTCACCTTGGAGATGGATGAGGTCTTGGCAAGGTTCAGAAAGGAATATATCACCATATTGGGGAGTAATGTCAAGATCCTCACTCCACCGGATGTGTATGATGTAATCAATGAAGTCTACAAGGCTCAAATCAAGGCTTTTCACCTCTTTGGTAAAGCACTGCATGTGACTTTGACTGGTCATCAAGATAAAATCAAAAAATTGGTGAGAGAGAAGCTGGATGAAATTATCCCTTCACAAGTTGAGATCAAATCCAAATTCAAAAACTTTGCAGAACAGATGGCAATGTTTGATCTAACTATAGTGGATATAAATATAAAAAATCTAAGGCAATCCTTTGTGGCTTTGCATGAGGTGGTTCAACATCACATTTCAAGTACAAATTACACCAGACTCAAGTTGAATCAACGTCATCAAAGTAAATATGAGTCATCTGCTCTTCTGATGGAAGGCATCAAGGAAGCTGTTCAAGTAACATTTGGTACTTCAATATCTTCAGGCTCTCAACAACCCATATCAACCTCAACCAACATGCAAATCTAGGCTCTTCAATCTCAAGGCTCTACCTTGCACTCAACCAATGAGTCTGTAATAACTCAAGTATCACAACTCACAATCATGGTTCAAAATTAACAAGATGATATTCAAACCTTGGTGGACTCCCATAAGTATCTTCAAATGCAAAATTCTGTATCTTTGGGAGCCATAATGGGTGCATTCAACATTCCACTTCCTGCACTTCCAGAAGCTGTGAGGCTTAAAATCCCTACACCCCTTATCCTGCCTGCTAACAAGCCTAAGGGGAAGATTGAGGCTAGGCTACTAAGATCATCCCAAACATCTACATTTGTTCAAGCTGCTGATAAAGCAAAATCTCAAGAAGTTGATGTTGGAATGGAGAGGCTTATAAAAGTAGCCGAGGGACCTAGTCTGAGCAAGGAATTTAAAGATTTGCTAAAGGCTCTGAGTGCTTCTTTTTTTAACAACAACTTCATCACCTACAAGTGGGCTTTGAATAAGACCATAAACTTCATAAGTATGATTTTGGTAACCAGGGGTAATTTTCAGGAAAAGAGAGTTGTGATAAACATCAATGACTCAGGTGCAGACAGATGCATGTAGGTGTCCCTTAAATTTTTTACATCAAGAATGACATATGAATTGGATATCTTCATTGAAAAATTCAATAGAGTAATCAATGAAGATACTCTCTTGCTTAAGGAATTACAAAAAGCTCAAGAAACTGCTTTTCCAGAAGCATATCTCTACCCAAGCAAGGGATTGGCATACACCTGTCCAACCACCAAGGAACTCAAGAACTTTCTTGTTCCCAGAAATTGTGTCATGGCACACTAAAAGCTTATAATGACTTTGGAAACTGGATTGAAGACCAAAAGGAACAAGACTAATGAAGATATAGAGATGATAAGGATTTTAGGGAGATATTTGAGAGATCCTGAAGCCAAGTTTCCCAAAACACAATTCAATAAGGATGACTTGGATGATTATGAGAAGAAGAGAGATGATAAAAAACCTTCTGGCTCAAATCCAATCCAATCTTCTAGAGCAACTGGTAGCAAAGAAAAGAAGCAAGATGAGAAGAAGGGAGATGATAAGAAAAGAGGTGATGAGAGAAGAAGGAAAAAGAAGGAGGATGACTCGGGAACCAAGAAAAATGTCCATTCAATTCAAATCCAACATGATCAAACCACTAAACCTACTAGCTCAAACATCAATCTATCTTTGACCTCTAAGCCCAAGTTTTTGTACAAACCAATTGCAAACACCCTACTCAAAATACCAATCACATCCAGCAAATCCACCTTAAAAAAATCACAAAACTACCCTCATTCAAGCCACCAGTAAAAACTCATTACAAATATGTTGGAAGAAGACCAAAGAAATTGCAAGTTACTGAAAGGGCCATCTAGAACTATTTTGATCAATCCGACTTTCTGCCACTAAATTGGTGTATCACATATGATGAGTACTTTCAACAGTTGGCTGAAGAAATAGTCAGAGTTTGGGTTGTATCATATACAGAAATCGGGATATATTATGATGATGGTACCTTCACTGTACTTGGAAACAACTTAATGGACAAACTTTCAACAACAGAATTCAAAAGAGTGATTAGCTTGATGAAGGATAAGGATACTATTACAAGGGCTTGGAAGGCTGTATTACGTGTATGGGTGAGAGAAAGGGATGAAAGAAATGCAAGAGCAAAGGCTGAAAAGGAAGAAAAAGATAAAAAAAAAAGGAGAAGAACTTGCAAGACTTGAACAAAGATCAAATGAGCTCAAGGAAAAGGGGTTGAGCAGACTTTCTAAGGATGGACAATTTCTAAATATAAAGGTTGACATATTTTCAAGATTTAGAGCTGGTTACATGAATGGTTATTCATTAGATGAGTGGCTCAAGCTTATGGAAGCTCTAAGAGGTACTTAAATTATAGAAGAACTTCATGTGCTAGTAAATCTTAAGGACCTTATTAGAAATGAGCCAGGCTATGAGGATTTCATGTAATGAATGTACCTATAAAACTCATATAATCAATTAATGTATAAAAGTTGTACTTGTATCTCTGTCAATTTTTATGTAATCTTTATTGTTTCATTATATCTTGGGGCTAGTCTTGTTACCAGGCATGAATTTGAGATAAACAATCTTCTCACAAATTGGGGGAGATTGTTGTGCAAGATATGCCTGTATCATAACAAGACTAAGTCAAATTGACAACCCTAAGAATTAGTTGTATGATAATCTAAATTTGTATTTTGTATTGTATTACTTGAGTATGTAAAAATGTAAAAAATTAGACTGGAGTATATTTCTGTACACAGTCTCAAGTCTAAGAATAAACTCTGGAAGAAGATCAAGAAGATCATACTTCAGAGAAATTGTGAAGAAGATTGGAGTTGAATAAATCCGTTTTAGGAAAAATATTCTAAGTCAAGATATCCACAAGTCACAGATCAAGTCATATAAAGAAGTCATTCGAGAATTTCAGAATGACTTATCAAAAAGTCCAAAACAACTTATAGAGAAGTCTCAGAGATATCGACAAGCCAAACGAAGATATGAAAATTGGAGATATCGACAAGTCAAATTATCATTAGAGATCTCTGAGATATCGACAAGTCAAAATGCTTATAGAGATCTCAGAGATAGCGACAAGTCATTTATGCATTAGAGAACTCAGAGATATTGACAAGTCAAAATGAAGATATGAAGATTGGAGATATCGACAAGTCAATTTTCTCATTTTCGATATCAGAGATATCGAAAAGTTAAAATGCCTATAGAGATCTCAGAGATATCGACAAGTCATTTCTACATGCAGAAGTTTGGAGACCTCGACAAGTCAAGTTCACTTATAGAGAACTTAGAGACATCGACAAGTCAAAACACTTGTAAAGAACTAAAGATCTCGATAAGCCATTATACTTATCGAGATGTCATTTCTCTATACAATAAACTGGAGATCTCGACATGAATCTCAAAGTACAGAATGCAGACAAGTTAAAAATTCAAGTCAATCAACAAATGGTCAAATCACTTAGATTGAAAAGTCTACAAAAGCAGTTTGAAGAGTACAAGATCAAAGGCCAAGATTAACAGACAAAGAAAAGTCAAAGATCCACAGGATTTGCAAAGATACTGTTAGGAATATATGTGCATTAGTTTGATGATATGTTTAACAAAACACTTAAGTAGAAATTTAGTGTCTGTAGCCTCAACGGATAAGACCACTTTGGCTATCCGTTGATGGTGTAGCTTTACTTAGAAATAAGTCTAGTATTGTAGCATATTTCAGTCTCTGTATTTAAAATTGTAATTCTTAGAAGTTGAGAGAAACTATGAGTCATGTTGACTACTAGATGATATGCAGATAGGAAGGCCAATTGTAAATATTTCATGCCTTGTAATTTTGTATAAATGAAGTGGTATCAACGGATGACTTAAAGACCTTCAACGGATGAGAAGCTAAGCTTCAACGGATGTCTCTAAAGCTTCAACGGATAACATCCTTCAACGGATGAGAGCATCAACGGATGAAAGCTTCAACGGATAACATCCTTCAACGGATGAAGTCATCAACGGATGAAAGCTTCAACGGATGTTCTGCTAATTAGCCGTTGATAAGTGGTAGTTGTACCTACAAACAGAGGCACGTAGGTTGACAGAGAAAATCTGAGATGTGGTAGCCGAATTTCAGGATCAACAGAAAAAGCAGCCGTTCTTCTTTAGTACAAAGTTGCAATAGTCAACAAAGTACTTGAGTGAACAGGAAAAGAAGCAAGTGAAGAACTTATTTTACTATTGTAATTTTATATTGTTTTTCACTTGTACACTTGGTAATATATAAACCAAGAAGAAGCTAGTAATTAGAGAGAGATTTTCCAGAGCTGTTAAGAAATATCTTGAGAGAAAATTCATCTAGTTTGTACTAGGATGCAGCTGTGATCAACATTGTTGAACACAGATTTTCTAATATACCATCTCTGGTGGAACAACAAATCCACCAGAAAAGTTTTTAAAGTTTGTTGTGTTCTTTACATTTTGTGTTTGAATATATATCTGTCTGCATTAGCTCAAAGCAATTCATACACTTGTTCATCTAGAACACACTGCTTTAATAAACTTCTCAAAACTTGAAAAAGTTTTGAGATTTACATTCAACCCCCCCCCCCCCCTTCTGTAAATCTCATTGTTAGTCCTCTAGGAATAACAATTGGTATCAGAGCAAGCTCTTGACACACAAAGAGTTTAAAGATCTTGGAATCTAACAAAGATGAGTAAGAAGGATATTGGAGTAAAGATCCCAGTTCTTGACAAAGACAGTTATCACCACTGGAAGGTGAAAATGCACCTTCATCTACTCTCCCAAGATGAAGGTTATGTAAACTGCATTGAGAATGGTCCTCACATTCCCCACAAAGTAGCCACAGTTGCTACGGCCACAATTGCTGTTGGTCAATCCATTCCAAAACCTAGAGCAGAATGGACAATGGAAGACACAGAAGAAGTCCACAAGGATAAGAAGGCTATGAACATTTTGTTTAATGGTCTTGACAAGGATATGTTTGATAATGTGATAAATTGTTCAACTGCCAAAGAGGTTTGGGACACAGTTCAGCTGCTGTGTGAAGGTACAGAACAAGTAAAAGAGAACAAAATGCAGCTTCTCATTCAACAGTATGAGTACTTTCATTTTGAAGAGAATGAATCTTTAAATGACACATTCAATAGATTCCAAAAACTGTTGAATGGACTGAAGCTGTATGGTAGAGTGTACCAGGTGAAGGATTCAAATCTTAAATTTTTGAGATCCTTACCAAAGGAATGGAAACCCATGACTGTTTCCTTAAGAAACTCTCAGGATTATAAGGACTTTACTCTTGAAAGATTATATGGAATCTTGAAGACTTATGAACTAGAGTTGGAACAGGATGAGGTATTGGAGAGGGGGAGAAAGAAAGGAGGTTCAGTTGCATTGGTAGCTGAAAATGAGAAAGAATGCAGAAAAGAAACTGTGAGATCTACATCAAGCTCCAAAGATGGTGTAAGAAATCCAGAATCAGACAAGGGTAAAGGGCAAGTTGCTGAAAATGAAGACAACTCCAGTCAAGATGACTCTGATGGTATTGATGAGCATCTTGCATTTCTGTCCAGGAGATTTGCAAAGATGAAGTTCAGGAAAAACACTAGAGCCACTAAACCCTATAAGAACATGGTGGACAAATCCAAGTTCAAGTGTTTTAATTGTGGTATAAGTGGACACTTTGCAAGTGAGTGCAGAAAGCCAACCTCTGAAAAGAAGAAATTTGAACAAGTAGATTACAAAAAGAAATATTTTGATCTACTCAAACAGAAGGAAAGGGCTTTCATTACTCAAGAAAAGGACTGGGCAGCTGATGGAGATGAAGAGGATGAAGATGTGGATTATGTCAACCTTGCTCTCATGGCTGATTCTGAAGAAAACGAAGTTAGTTCATCAAGCAATCAGGTAATCACTACTGATTTAACACAGCTTACTAAAGAAGAGTGCAATGATGCTTTC
>NW_027417882.1:0-41099 GCF_009905375.1 Apium graveolens | reverse complement strand
ATACTTATAACCAATGAGATGTGGTTATCTTGTCAAACAACATACTAGTCTATCTACGTATTATTATTGTCCTATATAATAATACTCGACGAGGGACCTTTAAGAATATGATATATTATATAATCTCAAGTTCAACTCATGTACTTAAACTATACAATTTGTATCATGATTCTAAGGACATTTATTATGCTAACAAAATATCGCTATAATTAAGGTCATAATAAATACATTTATTGAATGATCAACTGACATAAAGATTATAAAAGAATAATGTATTGCCTCTAGGGCACCTACACTAACACATATTACTGTTATGATTTTTTCAAAATAACTTACGAATGATCCAACTATAAGTATGTGAAGTTCTATATATATTAGTGATATAATAAAATTTTTAGAAATAAAATAAATTTATTTGGTTTGTTATTTTAACAGTCAACTAGTATTTTGACCAGTACTTCTTAATACTGTTTAGTCGCATATTAATGTTATGATTTTTTCAAAATAACTTATGAATGATCCAACTATGATTATGTGAAGTTATATATATATTAGTGATATAATAAAATTTTTAGAAATAAAATAAATTTATTTGGTTTGTTATTTTAACAGTCAACTAGTATTTTGACCAGTACTTCTTAATACTGTTTAGTCCCATATTAATGTTATGATTTTTTCAAAATAACTTATTAATGATCCAACCATAAGGATGTCAAGATCTATATATATTAGTGATTTGATAAATGTTTTAGAAAAAAATAAATTTATTTGGTTTGTTATTTTAACAGTCAACTAGTAGTTTGACGTGTACTTCTTAGTACCGTTTAGTCGCATATTAATGTTATGATTTTTTCAAAATAACTTATGAATAATCCAACCATAAGGATGTGAATATCTATATATATTAGTGAGATGATAAATTTTTTAGAAATAAAATAAATTTATTTGGTTTGTTATTTTAACAGTCAACTAGTATTTTGACCAGTACTTCTTAATACTGTTTATTCGCATATTAATGTTATGATTTTTTCAAAATAACCTATGAATGATCCAACTGCAAGTATGTGAAGTTCTAAATATATTAGTGTTATAATAAAAATTTTAGAAATAAAATTAATTTATTTGGTTTGTTATTTTAACAGTCAACTAGTATTTTGACTAGTACTTCTTAATATTGTTTAGTCCCAAATTAATGTTATGATTTTTTTAAAATAACTTATGAATGATCCAACCATAAGGATGTGAAGATCGATATATATTACTGATATAATAAAAAATTTATAAATAAAATAAATTTATTTGGTTTGTTATTTTAACAGTCAACTAGTATTTTGACCAGTACTTCTTAATACTGTTTAGTCGCATATTAATGTTATGATTTTTTCAAAATAACTTATGAATGATCCAACTATGAGTATGTGAAGTTCTATATATATTAGTGATATAATAAAAAGTTTAGAAAAAAATAAATTTATTTGGTTTGTTATTTTAACAGTCAACTAGTAGTTTGACGGGTACATCTTAGTATTGTTTAGTCGCATATTAATTTTATGATTTTTTCAAAATAACTTATGAATGATCCAACTATAAGTATGTGAAGTTATATATATATATTAGTGATATAATAAAAATTTTAGAAATAAAATAAATTTATTTGGTTTGTTATTTTAAGAGTCAACTAGTATTTTGACGAGTACTTCTTAATACTGTTTATTCGCATATTAATGTTATATTTTTTTCAAAATAACCTATGAATGATCCAACTGCAAGTATGTGAAGTTCTATATATATTAGTGTTATAATAAAAATTTTAGAAATAAAATTAATTTATTTGGTTTGTTATTTTAACAGTCAACTAGTATTTTGACTAGTACTTCTTAATATTATTTAGTCCCAAATTAATGTTATGATTTTTTCAAAATAACTTATGAATGATCCAACCATAAGGATGTGAAGATCGATATATATTAGTGATATGATAAAATTTTTAGAAAAAAATAAATTTATTTGGTTTGTTATTTTAACAGTTAACTTGTAGTTTGACGGGTACTTCTTAGTACTATTTAGTCGCATATTAATGTTATGATTTTTTTAAAATAACTTATGAATGATCCAACTATAAGTATGTGAAGTTCTATATATATTAATGATATAATAAAAAATTTAGAAATAAAATAAATTTATTTGGTTTGTTATTTTAACAGTCAACTAGTAGTTTAACGGGTACTTCTTAGTACTGTTTAGTCGCATATTAATGTTATGATTTTTTTCAAAATAACTTATGAATGATCCAACTATAAGTATGTGAAGTACTATATATATTAGTGATATAATAAAAATTTTAGAAATAAAATAAATTTATTTGGTTTGTTATTTTAACAGTCAATTAGTATTTTGACAAGTACTTCTTAATACTGTTTAGTCGCATATTAATGTTATGATTTTTTCAAAATAACTTATGAATGATCCAAGTATGATTATGTGAAGTTGTATATATATTAGTGATATAATAAAAAATTTAGAAATAAGATAAATTTATTTGGTTTGTTATTTTAACAGTCAACTAGAATTTTGACCAGTACTTCTTAATACTGTTTAGTCGCATATTAATGTTATGATTTTTTCAAAATAACTTATGAATGATCCAACTACAAATATGTGAAGTTCTATATATATTAGTAATATAATAAAAATTTTAGAAATAAAATGAATTTATTTGCTTTGTTATTTTAACAGTCAACTAGTATTTTGACCAGTACTTCTTAATACTGTTTAGTCCCATATTAATGTTATGATTTTTTCAAAATAACTTATGAATGATCCAACTATAAGGATGTGAAGATCTATATATATTAGTGATATGATAATTTTTTTAGAAAAAAATAAATTTATTTGGTTTGTTATTTTAACAGTGAGCTAGTAGTTTGACGGGTACTTCTTAGTACTGTTTAGTCGCATATTAATGTTATGATTTTTTCAAAATAACTTATGAATGATCCAACTATAAGTATGTGAAGTTCTATATATATTAGTGATATAATAAAATTTTAGAAATAAAATAAATTTATTTGGTTTGTTATTTTAACAGTCAACTAGTAGTTTGACGGGCACTTCTTAGTACTGTTTAGTAGCATATTAATGTTATGATTTTTTTCAAAATAACTTATGAATGATCCAAATATAAGTATGTGAAGTTTTATATATATTAGTGATATAATAAAAAATTTAGAAATAAAATAAATTTATTTGGTTTGTTATTTTAACAGTCAACTAGTAGTTTGACGGGTACTTCTTAGTACTGTTTAGTCGCATATTAATGTTATGATTTTTTTCAAAATAACTTATGAATGATCCAACTATAAGTATGTGAAGTACTATATATATTAGTGATATAATAAAAAATTTAGAAATAAAATAAATTTATTTGGTTTGTTATTTTAACAGTCAACTAGTATTTTGACGAGTACTTCTTAATACTGTTTAGTCCCATATTAATGTTATGATTTTTTCAAAATAACTTATGAATAATCCAACCATAAAGATGTGAAGATCTATATATATTAGTGATATGATAAATTTTTTAGAAAAAAATAAATTTATTTGGTTTATTATTTTAACAGTCAACTAGTAGTTTGACGAGTACTTCTTAGTACTGTTTAGTCGCATATTAATGTTATGATTTTTCAAAATAACTTATGAATGATCCAACTATAAGTATGTGAAGTTTTATATATATTAGTGATATAATAAAAAATTTAGAAATAAAATAAATTTATTTGGTTTGTTATTTTAACAGTCAACTAGTAGTTTGACGCGTACTTCTTAGTACTGTTTAGTCGCATATTAATGTTATGATTTTTTTCAAAATAACTTATGAATGATCTAACTATAAGTATGTGAAGTACTATATATATTAGTGATATAATAAAAATTTTAGAAATAAAATAAATTTATTTGGTTTGTTATTTTAACAGTCAATTAGTATTTTGACCAGTACTTCTTAATACTGTTTAGTCGCATATTAATGTTATGATTTTTTCAAAATAACTTATGAATGATCCAAGTATGATTATGTGAATTTGTATATATATTAGTGATATAATAAAAAATTTAGAAATAAAATAAATTTATTTGGTTTGTTATTTTAACAGTCAACTAGAATTTTGACCAGTACTTCTTAATACTGTTTAGTCGCATATTAATGTTGTGATTTTTTCAAAATAACTTATTAATGATCCAACCATAAGGATGTCAAGATCTATATATATTAGTGATGTGATAAATGTTTTAGAAAAAAATAAATTTATTTGGTTTGTTATTTTAACAGTTTGACGTGTACTTCTTAGTACTGTTTAGTCGCATATTAATGTTATGATTTTTTCAAAATAACTTATGAATGATACAACTATAAGTATGTGAAGTTCTATATATATTAGTGATATAATAAAAAATTTAGAAATAAAATAAATTTATTTGGTTTGTTATTTTAACAGATAACTAGTATTTTGACCAGTACTTCTTAATACTGTTTAGTCGCATATTAATGTTATGATTTTTTCAAAATAACTTATGAATGATCCAACTACAAATATGTGAAGTTCTATATATATTAGTAATATAATAAAAATTTTAGAAATAAAATGAATTTATTTGCTTTGTTATTTTAACAGTCAACTAGTATTTTGACCAGTACTTCTTAATACTGTTTAGTCCCATATTAATGTTATGATTTTTTTCAAAATAACTTATGAATGATCCAACCATAAGGATGTGAAGATCTATATATATTAGTGATATGATAATTTTTTTAGAAAAAAATAAATTTATTTGGTTTGTTATTTTAACAGTGAGCTAGTAGTCTGACCGGTACTTCTTAGTACTGTTTAGTCGCATATTAATGTTATGATTTTTTCAAAATAACTTATGAATGATCCAACTATAAGTATGTGAAGTTCTATATATATTAGTGATATAATAAAATTTTAGAAATAAAATAAATTTATTTGGTTTGTTATTTTAACAGTCAACTAGTAGTTTGACGGGCACTTCTTAGTACTGTTTAGTAGCATATTAATGTTATGATTTTTTTCAAAATAACTTATGAATGATCCAAATATAAGTATGTGAAGTACTATATATATTAGTGATATAATAAAAATTTTAGAAATAAAATAAATTTATTTGGTTTGTTATTTTAACAGTCAACTAGTATTTTGACCAGTACTTCTTAATACTGTTTAGTCGCATATTAATGTTATGATTTTTTCAAAATAACTTATAAATGATCAAACTATTATTATGTGAAGTTCTATATATATTAGTGATATGATAAATTTTTTAGAAAAAAATAAATCTATTTGGTTTGTTATTTTAACAATCAACTTGTAGTTTGACGGGTACTTCTTAGTAATGTTTAGTCGCATATTAATGTTATGATTTTTTTCAAAATAACTTATGAATGATCCAACTATAAGTATGTGAAGTTCTATATATATTAGTGTTTAATAAAAATTTTAGAAATAAAATGAATTTATTTGCTTTGTTATATTAACAGTCAACTAGTATTTTGACCAGTACTTCTTAATACTGTTTAGTCCCAAATTAATGTTATGATTTTTTCAAAATAACTTATGAATGATCCAACCATAAGGATGTGAATATCTATATATATTAGTGATATGATAAATTTTTTAGAAAAAAATAAATTTATTTGGTTTGTTATTTTAACAGTCAACTAGTAGTTTGACGGGTACTTCTTAGTACTGTTTAGTCACATATTAATGTTATGATTTTTTTCAAAATAACTTATGAATGATCCAACTATAAGTATGTGAAGTTCTATATATATTAGTGATATAATAAAAATTTTCAAAATAAAATAAATTTATTTTGTTTGTTATTTTAACAGTCAACTAGTATTTTGACCAGTACTTCTTAATACTATTTAATCGCATATTAATATTATGATTTTTTTTTAAATAAGTTATGAATGATCCAAATATGAGTATTTGAAGTTCTATATATATTAGTGATATTATAAAAAAATTTAGAAATAAAATGAATTTATTTGGTTTGTTATTTTAAGAGTCAACTAGTATTTTGACCAGTACTTCTTAATACTGTTTAGTCCCATATTAATGTTATGATTTTTTTTAAAATAACTTATTAATCATCCAACCATAAGGATGTCAAGATCTATATATATTAGTGATATCATAAATGTTTTAGAAAAAAATAAATTTATTTGGTTTGTTATTTTAACAGTCAACTAGTAGTTTGACGGGTACTTCTTAGTACTGTTTAGTCGCATATTAATGTTATGATTTTTTCAAAATAACTTATGAATGATCCAACTATAAGTATGTGAAGTTCTATATATATTAGTGATATAATAAAATTTTTAGAAATAAAATAAATTTATTTGGTTTGTTATTTTAACAGTCAACTAGTATTTAGACCAATACTTCTTAATATTGTTTAGTGGCATATTAATGTTATGATTTTTTCAAAATAACTTATGAATGATCCAAATACAAATATATGAAGTTATATATATATTAGTGATATAATAAAAAATTTAGAAATAAAATTAATTAATTTGGTTTGTTGTTTTAACAGTCAACTAGTATTTTGACCAGTACTTCTTAATACTGTTTAGTCGCATATTAATGTTATGATTTTTTCAAAATAACTTATGAATGATCCAACTACAAGTATGTGAAGTTCAATATATATTAGTGATATAACAAAAATTTGAGAAATAAAATGAATTTATTTGGTTTGTTATTTTAACAGTCAACTAGTATTTTGACCCATACTTCTTAATACTGTTTAGTCCCATATTAATGTTATGATTTTTTCAAAATAACTTATGAATGATCCAACCATAAGGATGTGAAGATCTATATATATATTAGTGATATGATAATTTTTTTAGAAAAAAATAAATTTATTTGGTTTGTTATTTTAACAGTTAACTAGTAGTTTGACGGGTACTTCTTAGTTCGCATATTAATGTTATGATTTTTTTCAAAATAACTTATGAATGATCCAACTATAAGTATGTGAAGTTCTATATATATTAGTGATATAATAAAAATTTTAGAAATAAAATAAATTTATTTGGTTTGTTATTTTAACAGTCAACTAGTAGTTTGACGCGTACTTCTTAGTACTGTTTAGTCGCATATTAATGTTATAATTTTTTTCAAAATAACTTATGAATGATCCAACTATAAGTATCTGAAGTTCTATATATATTAGTGATATAATGAAATTTTTAGAAATAAAATAAATTTATTTGGTTTGTTATTTTAACAGTCAACTAGTATTTTGACCACTACTTCATAATACAAAAATCACTTATGAATGATCCAACTACGAGTATGTGAAGTTCTATATATATTAGTGATATAGTAAAAATGTTAGAAATAAAATAAATTTATTTGGTTTGTTATTTTAACAGTCAACTAGTATTTTGACCCGTACTTCTTAAAACTGTTTAGTCGCATATTAATGTTATGATTTTTTCAAAATAACTTATGAATGATCCAACTATAAGTATGTGAAGTTCTATATATATTAGTGATATAATAAAAATTTTACAAATAAAATGAATTTATTTGCTTTGTTATTTTAACAGTCAACTAGTATTTTGACCGGTACTTCTTAATATTGTTTAGTCCCATATTAATGTTATGATTTTTTCAAAATAACTTATCAATGATCGAACTACAAGTATGTGAAGTTCTATATATATTAGTGATATAACAAAAATTTGGGAAATAAAATGAATTTATTTGGTTTGTTATTTTAACAGTCAACTAGTATTTTGACCCGTACTTCTTAATACTGTTTAGTCCCATATTAATGTTATGATTTTTTCAAAATAACTTATGAACGATCCAATCATAAGGATGTGAAGATCTATATATATTAGTGATATGATAATTTTTTTAGAAAAAAATAAATTTATTTGGTTTGTTATTTTAACAGTTAACTAGTAGTTTGACGGGTACTTCTTAGTTCGCATATTAATGTTATGATTTTTTCAAAATAACTTATGAATGATCCAACTATAAGTATGTGAAGTTCTATATATATTAGTTATATAATAAAAATTTTAGAAATAAAATAAATTTATTTGGTTTGTTATTTTAACAGTCAACTAGTATTTCGACCACTACTTCTTAATACTGTTTTGTCGCATATTAATGTTATGATTTTTTAAAAATAACTTATGAATGATCCAACTATGAGTATGTGAAGTTCTATATATATTAGTGATATAATAAAAATTTAAGAAATAAAATAAATTAATTTGGTTTGTTATTTTAACAATCAACTAGTATTTTGACCAGTACTTCTTAAAACTGTTTAGTCGCATATTAATGTTATAATTTTTTCAAAACAACTTATGAATGATCCAACTACAAATATGTGAAGTTCTATATATATTAGTAATATAATTAAATTTTTAGAAATAAAATGAATTTATTTGCTTTGTTATTTTAACAACTAGTATTTTGACTAGTACTTCTTAATACTGTTTAGTCCCATATGAATGTTATGATTTTTTCAAAATAACTTATGAATGATCCAACCATAAGGATGTGAAGATCTATATATATTAGTGATATGATAAATTTTTTAGAAAAAAATAAATTTATTTAGTTTGTTATTTTAACAGTCAACTAGTTGTTTGACGGGTACTTCTTAGTACTGTTTAGTCGCATATTAATGTTATGATTTTTTTCAAAATAACTTATGAATGATCCAACTATAAGTATGTGAAGTTCTATATATATTAGTGATATAATAAAAATTTTACAAATAAAATGAATTTATTTGGTTTGTTATTTTAACAGTCAACTAGTATTTTCACCCGTACTTCTTAATACTGTTTAGTCCCATATTAATATTATGATTTTTTCAAAATAACTTATGAACGATCCAATCATAAGGATGTGAAGATCTATATATATTAGTGTTATGATAATGTTTTTAGAAAAAAATAAATTTATTTGGTTTGTTATTTTAACATTTAACTAGTAGTTTGACGGGTACTTCTTAGTTCGCATATTAATGTTATGATTTTTTCAAAATAACTTATGAATGATCCAACTATAAGTATGTGAAGTTATATATATATTAGTGATATAATAAAAATTTTAGAAATAAAATAAATTTATTTGGTTTGTTATTTTAACAGTCAACTAGTATTTCGACCACTACTTCTTAATACTGTTTAGTCGCATATTAATGTTATGATTTTTTGAAAATAACTTATGAATGATCCAACTATGAGTATGTGAAGTTCTATATATATTAGTGATATAATAAAAATTTTAGAAATAAAATAAATTTATTTGGTTTGTTATTTTAACAGTCAACTAGTATTTTGACCAGTACTTCTTAAAACTGTTTAGTCGCATATTAATGTTATGATTTTTTTTTAAAATAACTTATTAATGATCCAACCATAAGGATGTCAAGATCTATATATATTAGTGATATTATAAATGTTTTAGAAAAAAATAAATTTATTTGGTTTGTTATTTTAACAGTCAACTAGTAGTTTGACGGGTACTTCTTAGTACTGTTTAGTCGCATATTAATGTTATGATTTTTTCAAAATAACTTATGAATGATCCAACTATAAGTATGGGAAGTTCTATATATATTAGTGATATAATAAAAAATTTAGAAATAAAATAAATTTATTTGGTTTGTTATTTTAACAATCAACTAGTATTTTGACCAATACTTCTTAATATTGTTTAGTGGCATATTAATATTATGATTTTTTCAAAATAACTTATGAATGATCCAACTACAAATATATGAATTTCTATATATATTAGTGATATAATAAAAATTTTAGAAATAAAATTAATTAATTTGGTTTGTTATTTTAACAGTCAACTAGTATTTTGACCAGTACTTCTTAATACTGTTTAGTCCCATATTAATGTTATGACTTTTTCAAAATAATTTATGAATTATCCAACCATAAGGATGTGAAGATCTATATATATTAGTGATATGATAAATTTTTTAGAAAAAAATAAATTTATTTGGTTTGTTATTTTAATTGTAAACTAGTAGTTTGACGGGTACTACTTAGTACTGTTTAGTCGCATATTAATGTTATGATTTTTTCAAAATAACTTATGAATGATCCAACTATAAGTATGTGAAGTTCTATATATATTAGTGATATAATAAAAATTTTAGAAATAAAATAAATTTATTTGGTTTGTTATTTTAACAGTCAACTAGTATTTTGACCAGTACTTCTTAATACTGTTTAGTCGCATATTAATGTTATGATTTTTTCAAAATAACTTATGAATGATCCAACTACAAGTATGTGAAGTTCTATATATATTAGTGATATCACAAAAATTTGAGAAATAAAATGAATTTATTTGGTTTGTTATTTTAACAGTCAACTAGAATTTTGACCAGTACTTCTTAATACTGTTTAGTCCCATATTAATGTTATAATTTTTTCAAATTAACTTATGAATGATCAAACCATAAGGATGTGAAGATCTATATATATATTAGTGATATGATAATATTTTTAGAAAAAAATAAATTTATTTGGTTTGTTATTTTAACAGTTAACTAGTAGTTTGACGGGTACTTCTTAGTTCGCATATTAATGTTATGATTTTTTCAAAATAACTTATGAATGATCCAACTATAAGTATGTGAAGTTCTATATATATTAGTGATATAATAAAAATTTTAGAAATAAAATAAATTTATTTGGTTTGTTATTTTAACAGTCAACTAATAGTTTGACGGGTACTTCTTAGTAGTGTTTAGTTGCATATTAATGTTATAATTTTTTTCAAAATAACTTATGAATGATCCAACCATAAGTATGTGAAGTTCTATATATATTAGTGATATAATAAAATTTTTAGAAATAAAATAAATTTATTTGGTTTGTTATTTTAACAGTCAACTAGTATTTTGACCACTACTTCTGAATACTGTTTAGTCGCATATTAATGTTATGATTTTTTCAAAATAACTTATGAATGATCCAACTATGAGTATTTGAAGTTCTATATATATTAGTGATATAATAAAAAGTTTAGAAATAAAATAAATTTATTTGTTTTGTTATTTTAACAGTCAACTAGTATTTTGACCAGTAATTCTTAATACTGTTAGTCCCATATTAATGTTATGATTTTTTCAAAATAAATTATTAATGATCCAACCATAAGGATGTCAAGATCTATATATATTAGTGATATGATAAATGTTTTAGAAAAAAATAAATTTATTTGGTTTATTATTTTAACAGTCAACTAGCAGTTTGACAGGTACTTCTTAGTACTGTTTCGTCGCATATTAATGTTATGATTTTTTCAAAATAACTTATGAATTATCCAACTATAAGTATGTGAATTTCTATATATATTAGTGATATAATAAATTTTTTAGAAAAAAATAAATTTATTTTGTTTGTTATTTTAACAGTTAGCTAGTAGTTTGACGGGTACTTCTTAGTAGTGTTTAGTCGCATATAAATGTTATGATTTTTTCAAAATAACTAATGAATTATCCAACTATGAGTATGTGAAATTCTGTATATATTAGTTATATAATAAAAATTTTAGAAATAAAATAAATTTATTTGGTTTGTTATTTTAACAGTTAACTAGTAGTTTGACGCGTACTTCTTAGTACTATTTAGTCGCATATTAATGTTATGATTTTTTCAAAATAACTTATGAATGATCCAACTATAAGTATGTGAAGTTATATATATATTAGTGATATAATAAAAATTTTAGAAATAAAATAAAATTATTTGGTTTGTTATTTTAACATTCAACTAGTAGTTTGACGGGTACTTCTTAGTACTGTTTAGTCACATATTAATGTTATGATTTTTTCAAAATAACTTATAAATGATCCAACTATGAGTATGTGAAGTTCTGTATATATTAGTGATATAATAAAAATTTTAGAAATAAAATAAATTTATTTGGTTTGTTATTTTAACGGTCAACTAGTATTTTGACCAGTACTTCTTAATACTGTTTTGTCCCATATTAATGTTATGATTTTTTCAAAATAACTTATTAATGATCCAACCATAAGGATGTCAAGATCTATATATATTAGTGATATGATAAATGTTTTAGAAAAAAATGAATTTGTTTGGTTTGTTATTTTAACAGTCAACTAGTAGTTTGACGGGTACTTAGTACTGTTTAGTCGCATATTAATGTTATGATTTTTTCAAAATAACTTATGAATGATCCAACTATAAGTATGTGAAGTTCTATATATATTAGTGACATAATAAAAATTTTAGAAATAAAATAAATTTATTTGGTTTGTTATTTTAACAGTTAACTAGTAGTTTGACGCGTACTTCTTAGTACTATTTAGTCGCATATTAATGTTATGATTTTTTCAAAATAACTTATGAATGATCCAACTATAAGTATGTGAAGTTCTATATATATTAGTGACATAATAAAAATTTTAGAAATAAAATAAATCTATTTGGTTTGTTATTTTAACAGTCAACTAGTATTTTGACCGGTACTTCTTAATACTGTTTAGTCCCATATTAATGTTATGATTTTTTCAAAATAACTTATGAATAATCCAACCATAAGGATGTGAAGATCTATATATATTAGTGATATGATAAATTTTTAGAAAAAAATAAATTTATTTGGTTTGTTATTTTAACAGTAAACTAGTATTTTGACCACTACTTCTTAATACTGTTTAGTCGCATATTAATGTTATGATTTTTTCAAAATAACTTATGAATGATCCAACTATGAGTATGTGAAGTTCTATATATATTAGTGATATAATAAAAATTATAGAAATAAAATATATTTATTTGGTTTGTTATTTTAACAGTCAACTAGTATTTTGACCAGTAATTCTTAATACTGTTTAGTCCCATATTAATGTTATGATTTTTTCAAAATAACTTATTAATGATCCAACCATAAGGATGTCAAGATCTATATATATTAGTGATATGATAAATGTTTTAGAAAAAAATAAATTTATTTGGTTTATTATTTTAACAATCAACTAGTAGTTTGACGGGTACTTCTTAGTACTGTTTCGTCGCATATTAATGTTATGATTTTTTCAAAAAACTTATGAATGATCCAACTATAAGTATGTGAATTTCTATATATATTAGTGATATAATAATTTTTTTTGAAAAAAATAAATTTATTTTGTTTGTTATTTTAACAGTTAGCTAGTAGTTTGACGGGTACTTCTTAGTACTGTTTAGTCGCATATTAATGTTATGATTTTTTCAAAATAACTAATGAATGATCCAACTATAAGTATGTGAAGTTCTATATATATTAGTGATATAATAAAAATTTTAGAAATAAAATAAATTTATTTGGTTTGTTATTTTAACATTCAACTAGTAGTTTGACGGGTACTTCTTAGTACTGTTTAGTCCCATATTAATGTTATGATTTTTTCAAAATAACTTATAAATGTTCCAACTATGAGTATGTGAAGTTCTGTATATATTAGTTATATAATAAAAATTTTAGAAATAAAATAAATTTATTTGGTTTGTTATTTTAACAGTTAACTAGTAGTTTGACGGGTACTTCTTAGTACTGTTTAGTCGCATATTAATGTTATAATTTTTTTCAAAATAACTTACGAATGATCCAACTATAAGTATGTGAAGTTCTATATATATTAGTGATATAATAAAAATTTTAGAAATAAAATAAATTTATTTGGTTTGTTATTTTAACAGTTAACTAGTAGTTTGACGGGTACTTCTTAGTACTGTTTAGTCGCATATTAATGTTATAATTTTTTTCAAAATAACTTATGAATGATCCAACTATAAGTATGTGAAGTTCTATATATATTAGTGATATAATAAAAATTTTAGAAATAAAATAAATTTATTTGGTTTGTTATTTTAACAGTCAAATAGTATTTTGACAAATACTTCTTAATACTGTTTAGTCGCATATTAATGTTATAATTTTTTCAAAATAACTAATGAATGATCCAACTATAAGTATGTGAAGTTCTATATATATTAGTGATATAATAAAAATTTTAGAAATAAAATAAATTTATTTGGTTTGTTATTTTAACATTCAACTAGTAGTTTGACGGGTACTTCTTAGTACTGTTTAGTCGCATATTAATGTTATGATTTTTTCAAAATAACTTATAAATGTTCCAACTATGAGTATGTGAAGTTCTGTATATATTAGTTATATAATAAAAATTTTAGAAATAAAATAAATTTATTTTGTTTGTTATTTTAACATTCAACTTGTAGTTTGACAGGTACTTCTTAGTACTGTTTAGTCGCATATTAATGTAATGATTTTTTCAAAATAACTTATAAATGATCCAACTATGAGTATGTGACGTTCTGTATATATTTGTGATATAATAAAAGTTTTAGAAATAAAATAAATTTATTTGGTTTGTTATTTTAACGGTCAACTAGTATTTTGACCAGTACTTCTTAATACTGTTTTGTCCCATATTAATGTTATGATTTTTTCAAAATAACTTATTAATGATCCAACCATAAGGATGTCAAGATATATATTAGTGCTATGATAAATGTTTTAGAAAAAAATGAATTTATTTGGTTTGTTATTTTAAGAGTCAACTAGTAGTTTGACGGGTACTTAGTACTGTTTAGTGGCATATTAATGTTATGATTTTTTCAAAATAACTTATGAATGATCGAACTATAAGTATGTGAAGTTCTATATATATTAGTGACATAATAAAAATTTTAGAATTAAAAAAAAATTATTTGGTTTGTTATTTTAACAGTCAACTAGTATTTTGACCAGTACTTCTTAATACTGTTTAGTCCCATATTAATGTTATGATTTTTTCAAAATAACTTATGAATAATCCAACCATAAGGATGTGAAGATCTATATATATTAGTGATATGATAAATTTTTTAGAAAAAAATAAATTTATTTGGTTTGTTATTTTAACAGTCAACTAGTAGTTTGACTAGTACTTCTTAGTACTGTTTAGCCGCATATTAATGTTATGATTTTTTCAAAATAACTTATGAATGATCCCACTATAAGTATGTAAAGTTCTATATATATTAGTGATATAATAAAAATTTTAGAAATAACATAAATTTATTTGGTTTGTTATTTTAACAGTCAACTAATAGTTTGACTGGTACTTCTTAGTACTGTTTAGTCGCATATTAATGTTATGATTTTTTTCAAAATAACTTGTGAATGATCCAACTATAAATATGTGAATTTCTATATATATTAGTGATATAATAAAAATTTTAGAAATAAAATAAATTTATTTGGTTTGTTATTTTGACTGTCAACTAGTATTTTGACCAGTACTTCTTAATACTGTTTAGTCGCATATTAATGTTATGATTTTTTCAAAATAAATTATGAATGATCCAACTATGATTATGTGAAGTTCTATATATATTAGTGATATAATAAAAATTTTAGAAATAAAATAAATTTATTTGGTTTGTTATTTTAACAGTCAACTAGTATTTTGACCACTACTTCTCAATACTGTTTAGTCCCATATTAATGTTATAAATTTTTCAAAATAACTTATTATTGATCCAAATATAAGGATGTCAAGATCTATATATATTAGTGATATGATAAATGTTTTAGGAAAAAATAAATTTATTTGGTTTGTTATTTTAACAATCAACTAGTAGTTTGACGGGTACTTCTTAGTACTGTTAAGTCGCATATTAAAGTTAAGATTTTTTCAAAATAACTTATGAATGATCCAACTATAAGTATGTGAAGTTCTATATATATTATTGATATAATAAAATTTTTAGAAATATAATAAATTTATTTGGTTTGTTATTTTAACAGACAACTAGTATTTTGACCAGTACTTCTTAATATTGTTTAGTGAAGAAGTGTCAACGGATATTGAAGACCTTCAACGGATAAGAAACAAAGCTTCAACGGATGTCTCTAATGCTTCAACGGATAATACCCATCAATGGATAAGTGCTTCAACGGATAATATCCATCAACGGATAAGTGCTTCAACGGATAAAGACTTCAACTGATAATGCATCAACGGATAAAGCTTCAACGGATAAAGCCTCAACGGATAAGGCATCAACGGATGAAAGCTTCAACGGATGCTTAGTTCATTAACAGTTGATAGTGACAATTCACAAGCTGACAGAGGCACATGGGTTGACAGAGCCATACTGGAATGTGGAAGCCTCCAGGAGGAATCAAGAAAATGCAGCATTTCCATTCTGATGCAAACAAGGAAGTACTCAAAGATTTACAGATTATCATAGATTGCATTGGATAGAGAAATGAAGAAGAGACATGTGAAGAATCTTTTCAATTGTATTTTACAGTTTGTCTTCACTTGTAAACTTGGTGATATATAAACCAAGTAGCAGCTAGTAATTAGATATGAATTTTCCTGAGCTGTTTAGAAATATCAAAAGAGAAAATCATCTAGTTTGTACTAGGAAGCAGCTGTGATTTAATTCTTTGAATCACAGATTTTCTGAAATAACACATCTCTGGTGGAACAACAAATCCACCAGAAAAGTTTTTAAGTTCTTTGTGCTCATTACATTTGTGTTTGAATGTATATATCTGTCTGCATCAGCTTCAAGCAATTCACACACATTTGATCACTCAAACACTTAGTCTTAGAAACTGCTCAAAACTTGAAAAAGTTTTGAGATTTACATTCAACCCCCCTTTTGTAAATCCCATTGTTAGTCCACTGGGAATAACAATTGGTATCAGAGCAAGCTTTTAACATACAAAGAGTTTAAAGATCTATTATGCTAACATCATGAGTGCACAGAAGAATCATCCTGCTACCATCATGAGTAGGAAGGATATTGGTGTAAAGATCCCAGTCCTGGAAAAGGATAATTATCATCACTGGAAAGGGAAGATGCATTTACATCTTCTTTCTCAAGATGAAAGCTACATCAACTGTATTGAAAATGGTCCTCACATCCCTCGCAAAGTAGCCACAGCTGCTACTGCAATAGTTGCTATTGGACAGTCCATTCCCAAGCCAAAAGCAGAATGGACTATTGAAGCCATGGAAGAAATCCGCAAGGATAAGAGAGCCATGAACATTTTGTTTAATGGCTTAGATCAAGATATGTTTGACAATGTCATCAATAGCCAAACTATAAAGGAAGTTTGGGATACTGTACAAATCATCTGTGAAGGTACTGAGCAGGTCAGAGAGAACAAGATGCAGCTTCTTATTCAACAGTATGAATATTTTCACTTTGAAGAAGGTGAATCATTAAATAATACCTTCAACAGGTTTCAGAAACTGTTGAATGGATTGAAGCTGTATGGTAGAGTGTACCAAGTCAAGGATTCCAACTTAAAATTTCTTAGGTTTCTGCCAAAGGAATGGAAGCCTATGACTGTCTCCTTGAGAAATTCTCAAGATTATAAGAACTTCACACTTGAAAGATTATATGGAATTCTGAAGACTTATGAACTTGAAATGGAGCAGGATGAGCTGTTGGAAAAGGGAAAGAGAAAAGGAGGAACAGTTGCTCTTGTAGCTGACAGTGAGAAGATGGAAGCCAGGAATGAGGAGAAGACAATGCCAAGTCTCAAAATTGGCACAAGCAAATCAGAATCAAGCAAGGGTAAAGAGCAAGTTGCTGAGGATGAAGACAATTCCAGTCAAGATGAATCTGATGATATTGAAGAACATTTGGCCTTTCTGTCCAGGAGGTTTGCAAAAATGAAGTTCAGGAAAAACACAAAGTTCACTAAGCCAAACAAAAACATGGTGGACAAATCAAAGTTCAAATGTTACAACTGTGGCATTAGTGGACACTTTGCAAGTGAGTGTAGGAAGCCAAATTCTGAGAAAAAGAAATTTGAGCAAGTTGATTACAAAAAGACGTATTTTGATTTGCTCAAACGAAAGGAAAGAGCTTTTCTCACTCAAGATGATTGGGCAGCAGATGGGGTAAATGAAGATGATGATGTGGAATATGTCAACCTAGCCCTGATGGCTAATTCTGATGAAAATGAAACTAGTTCATCAAGCAACCAGGTAATTACTACTGATCTCTCTCAGCTTTCTAAACATGAATGCAATGAAGCCATAAATGATATGACCAATGAATTATATCATTTGTGTGTTTACCTTAAATCACTAGCAAAAGAAAACACTAGGATCAAGGAGAATAATGTGTTTTTAAGTGATAGGAATGCTGTGTTAGAGGATCAGGTAATTGAGCTTGAAAAGATAAAACTTAAATGCTTGACTGTTGAGAGTGAACTAGCAGAAGCTGTTAAGAAAGTAGAAATTCTTTCTACACAGTTAGAAAATGAGCAAGAGGTAATCAAGGCCTGGAAAACATCTAGGGATTTTAGTGTTCAGATTGCAAAGGTTCAGGGAATTGAATCATTCTGTGAGGATGCCTGGAAGAAAAACAAAAAGGAGTTAGAATTAATTGATGGATTGTCAACGGATGTGGAATCAACGAATGATGAAAGTTATCCGTTGGAGGAAGAAAAGGAGCATCCGTTGAAGGCTCATCAATTAAAACAGGCAAGTTCTTTTAAAAATAAAAATCTCAACAAAAAGAATGATTCAACTCTCAAGAACTTTGTCAAAGAAGGAGCTAGCACATCCAGAGATGTCAGTAAGGTGAATATAGGACACATGACTTTAGATCAGCTAAAAGATAGGCTTAAGTTGGTTGAGGATAAGAAGGAAACTAAAAGAAAATCTAAAAGAAATGGGAAGGTAGGAATTAATAAACATAACAATTACACACCTGATAGGTATGCTCTTAGAAAAAGCTGTGTGCATTGTAAAAGTGTTAATCACCTATCTGATAATTGCAAATCAGTTAAAAATGCTCTCATGCCTTCAAATCCCTCCATGCCTAACATGTCTATGTCACCTCTGCATGCTATGCTTGTTTTGTCTCACCAGAATCCCCATACACATTCTGCAAACATGCCATATATTAACAATCCTTATTTTACTGCATTTAGTATACCTCAAATGCCATACAATATGCCTATGTGGAATAACATGTTTGCACAACCTATGCCTTATCAAATTCAATCAAATGTGTTAAATGATTCTGTGACTAACCCTACACTTCAACTAACCACATCTGAGACCAAGGTTGACCCAAAATTACCTAAGTCAAAAGATGCAGGAGGAATGAAGTCTAGGAAAAAGACTAACAAGGCTGGACCCAAGGAAACTTGGGTACCAAAATCAACTTGATTGATTTTGTTGTGTGCAGGGACAAAGAAGGAATCTATGGTACTTGGAGAGTGGTTGTTCAAGACACATGACAGGAGATTTCACCCTGCTCACAGAGTTTAAGGAGAGAGCTGGCCCTAGCATAACCTTTGGAGATGACAACAAAGGATTCACTATGGGATATGGCTTGATTTCAAAAGAAAATGTCATCATTGATGAAGTTGCATTGGTTGATGGTCTCAAACACAATTTATTGAGCATCAGTCAACTATGTGACAGAGGGAATACTGTTTCCTTCAATTCTGAAGCCTGTATTATCACAAGTAAAAAGGACAATAAAGTGGTTCTAACTGGAGTTAGAAAAGGGAATGTGTACTTAGCTGATTTCAACTCTACAGATGCAGAATCCATTACTTGTCTTCTCAGCAAAGCAAGTCCAGTTGAAAGTTGGCTATGGCACAAGAAGCTGTCCCATTTGAATTTCAAGACAATGAATGATCTAGTCAAAAAGGACTTAGTTAGAGGAATGCCTCTAGTGGAATTCACAAGGAATGGACTGTGTGATGCTTGTCAGAAAGGAAAGCAAAAGAAAGTATCATTCAGTAAGAAGCTTGAATCTGCAATTGATGAACCACTACAACTTCTACACATGGATCTTTTTGGACCAGTCAATGTATTGTCAATTTCAAGAAAAAGATACTGCCTAGTGATTGTAGATGATTTCTCAAAGTTTTCATGGGTTTATTTTCTTGGATCAAAGGATGAAGCTAGTGAAATCATCATCAATCATATCAAGCAAGTCAACAATCATCCTGATTTCAAAGTAAGGAATATTAGGAGTGACAATGGAACTGAGTTCAAGAATTCAACCATGAAGTTGTTCTATGAAGAAAGTGGGATCATGCATGAGTTCTCAGCTCCAAGAACTCCACAACAAAAGAGTGTGGTGGAAAGGAAGAACATATCACTAATTTAAGCTGCTAGGACAAGGCTTGAAGAGTCAAAACTCCCAACTTATTTTTGGGCTGAGGCTGTTAACTGTGCATGTTACACTCAGAATATTTCTCTAATCAATCAGGCAAAATGCATGACTCCCTATCAATTATTCAAGAGAAGAAAACCAACTTTAAACTTTCTACATGTCTTTGGTTGCAAATGCTACATCTTAAGGAATCAATCTGATCACAAAGGGAAGTTTGATGCAAAGGCTGATGAAGGAATATTTGTTGGTTATTCTGCTGGAAAATCATATAGGGTCTACAATCTAAGAACCAACATTGTCATGGAATCTGTACATGTTGTGTTTGATGATAAAAAGATTGATGGACTAACAGATGAGGGACATCATGAACGACTCAAATTTGATAACATTGAGATATACTGTGATGATAGTGAAGATGAGAATGATGAAGAAGGCATCTCAAGAAGAATTCAGAATCTGCCTTTGGATAATGCACAGAATGCTGCATCCGTTGAAAGTCATAATTCAGCTTCCGTTGAAAGAAGCAATGCAGCATCCGTTGAAAGACAAAGTGCATCATCCGTTGAAGTTCATAATGAAGCATCCGTTGATCACATTCTGTCAACGGATAATCAATTCACTTCATCAGTTGATAGAGCTCCCAATTCCTTTCAAAGGATCAGCAACTCAGGGGGAGTTTCAACAAATCAACATTCTATCTCACATCATGACAATACTGAGACAACCTCATCTAGGGCTAATCTACCACCTCAAAGGAAATGGACCAAGAATCACCCTTTTGAACTGATCATTGGTGATGCTACATCAAAAGTACAAACTAGAAGGGCTACTCAAGATGATTGTCTGTATAGTAGCTTTCTATCACATGAGGAACCTAAGCGAGTGGAAGAAGCTCTATTGGATCCAGATTGGATTTTAGCAATGCAAGAGGAGCTAAACCAATTTGAGAGGAACAAAGTATGGAAGCTGGTACCCAAGCCAAAGAACAAGAGTTCTATTGACACAAAATGGGTATTCAGAAACAAGATGGATGAAAATGGCATTGTCATAAGGAATAAACCCAGATTGGTTGCTAAAGGCTATTCTCAATAAGAGGGAATATATTTTGATGAAACATTTGCTCCAGTTGCCAGACTTGAAGCCATCAGAATCTTTCTAGCCTATGCAGCTAATTCCAATTTCAAAGTCTATCAAATGGATGTCAAGAGTGCATTTCTAAATGGGGAATTGGAGGAAGAAGTTTATGTAAGCCAACCTCCAGGTTTTGAAGATCCAAATTTTCCAGACTATGTGTATTATCTATTGAAAGCACTCTATGGACTAAAGCAAGCACCTACAGCCTGGTATGAGACTTTGTCAAAGTTCCTTCTAGATAATCACTTCACAAGAGGTACTGTTGACAAAACTCTCTTCTTTAGAAATGTTAATGGCTCTAAGATACTTGTACAAATTTATGTAGATGATATTATATTTGGATCTACAGATGATAAGCTTTGTAAAAAGTTTGCTAAATTAATGCAAAGTAAATATGAAATGAGCATGATGGGAGAGCTAACTTACTTTCTTGGTTTACAAGTTAAACAAGTTAGTGGTGGAATTTTCATTAGTCAAACTAAATATATTTATGATCTTTTAAAGAACTTTGACTTGATGGATTTTTCACCTGTAAAAACTCCCATGGCCACTGCCATTAAGCTTGAATTAAACAAGGCTGAAAAGTTTGTGGATATTACAAGTTATAGAGGCATGGTTGGCTCACTTTTATATTTAACTGCTAATAGACCTGATATAATGTTTTCTACATGTCTCTGTGCTAGATTCCCAGCTGACCCTAAAGAATCTCACTTAGTGGCTATTAAAAGAATTTTCAGATATCTCAAGGGGACTCCAAATCTAGGAATTTGGTACCCTAGAGAGTCTGGTTTTGATCTAATTGGCTACTCAGATGCAGATTATGCAGGTTGCAAAATAGACAGGAAAAGCACAACAGGCACCTGTCAATTTCTAGGAAACAAGCTTGTATCATGGTTCAGCAAGAAGCAGAATTCTGTTTCCACATCAACAGTTGAAGCTGAGTACATTGCTGCTGGTAGTTGCTGTGCACAGATACTATGGATGAGGAATCAACTATTTGACTATGGTCTGACTGTTGACAAAATTCCAATATTCTGTGACAACACAAGTGCCATTGCCATTACTGAAAATCCAGTGCAACACTCAAGAACCAAGCACATTGATATCAAGTACCACTTCATTAGGGAACATGTGATGAAAGGTACAGTGGAACTTCATTTTGTTCCAAGTGAAAAGCAGATTGCAGACATATTTACCAAGCCACTTGATGAATCAACATTCACAGGTTTAGTAAGTGAGTTAAGTATGCTTAATTATTCATAATCTATGTCATCTAGATAATCTGTCTTGAAGCCTAAAATGAATTTGCTGCAAGAACAAGGTTGGCTTTAATTAAGACTTATCCTATCAACGGATATTCTCTATCCGTTGAAAGCCAAAATTGTTCCATCAACGGATGTACATTATCCGTTGAAAGACAAATACATTTCTGGTAATTTTATTCTTCAACGGATAAAATGGTGTTGTTCATCAACGGATAACTATTTCCCATATCCGTTGAAGTGTCACGTCAGTTACTATAAGTGAGTCACAGCCGTTGATTCTTTTACTCAACCGTTGATACAGATATACAGTGTTGTATGTATTTGTATTTAAGGTAGTTTTCAGAATTTATACAGTTTTATTTATTCTTGAACGGCTGTAACTTACTTAAAAGTATCATTTAATCATTTTATTTACGTTTTAATTCAAGAAAGTATAAAAGCCCAATTGAACTTTTATTCTCACTTTACGCTTTCTTGCAATTCTTATTCTCCTTCTCTCTAAATTCTCAAGTTTTTCTCTGCAACCTCTACTCACAACAATGGCACCAGTAGTCAAAATTATGTCTCAAACAGGATTTGTTTATGAAAAGAATAATTTCATAGCTTTGGTTGAAAAGAATGAAGCCCATTCTGATTATCACAAGATGATGGACTTCATCAAAAACTGCAAACTAAGCTATGCAATGCTGGAAGCCCCAACCATCTACTGTGAAGTGATTGAGGAGATTTGGACAACTGCAGAGTTCAACTCCACAGATATGACTATTGCCTTCTCTCTCAAAGGTAAGGATTATTGCATTAATTGTGATGATATACAATCTTGCTTTAAGTTACCTGAGAATAATGCCATGACACCACACACTGATAAAGATGTCTCTACTATGCTAGATTCCATAGGCTATGCTTTTGATTCTGCTAGTTTAGGTAGTATTAGAAGGAAAGGCCTTAGGAAAGAATGGAGTTTTCTTGGAGATGCCTTTATTAAGGTTTTCTCTGGGAAGATTAGCAATTTTGATGTTATCACTTCATCTCTTGTTAATATGCTCTATATGCTAGTTTCTGATAGGTACTTTAATTTTAGCAACTATGTTATCCTAGAATTAGGTTCCATATTAGGTAACAAAGCTAATAGACCACATAACATCTACTATGCTAGATTCTTTATGTTATTGGCTAACCATGTTGCTGAAGGTCTGGTTATATCCAATGAGAATAATAAACTCAAATGTTGGGCACAAGAGAAAAGGGTCCTTGTAGACCTTTTGAGAATGAACCTCAACAGCCAGGTGCCATTGGTATACTTGCCAATCATGAATGCACCACAGGTAAGTGAGGTAAATACTTCTATAAATCCTACTATTTCCAACCCCAATGTTTCTTTGCCTTCTAGTGTGGCTATGGAACCTGTGTCTTTGTCCAAACAGGCTCCTACCAAAGCCACCAAATCTAAAGTTTCCAAAGTCAAGTCAAAGAAACCTACCTCTGTTATTTCTCAAAAGACAACAGTTGTAACAACTACCATAAACCCTGAAGGGAGTGAACAGGGTGTGAGTGGTGAGGGGAGGGGTGAACATCAAAAAGCCCCCCAGGATAAGGTGGGAGAGGTGAGTGTTACCCAAACCAGCCAAGCCACAGTCTCTCAAAAGACTGTGGTGGTTCAAAAGGAGTCCAACACATCCCTAGTTGCATCCTCCCAAAAGGTTGTAACTATTGAAAATAGTCCCCAACCAGGGACACAGAACAAAAGAGGGAGGGACACTGAAGCCACATATTCACCATTTAAAGCCTTTTCAAGAAAGAAGAAGGCCAAGACCCTAGTTTCCACACAAGGGACACCCACAGCATAGATACATCCACCTGTATCTGTGCCCTCTCAAATTCAGCTTGATGTGATTCCAACAAATGTGGAATCACAGCCCCATTCTCTCAATATAGAAACACACCATTCATCAAACTCTCCAACACCCTCTCTGTATGTGGATATGATATTCACATCAATTCCTGATTCTCCCTCATTAAAACTCAGGGAGGAGCCCCACTCAAAACCTGGTGATCATTATCTTTTAGATGATTTGTTGGATCATCAGCCAATTATTTCAGATGTAGTTGTAGAATCTGTGTCAAAAAACTTAAAATTAATCCACACAGATTCCACAATTATGTCACTTTCTATATCTACATCTTTTCCTTCTTCAATGGATATCTCTCATCCGTTGACAAGTGGTTGTTCTTCAACGGATAAGCTTAACATCAGTTATCCGTTGATGCCATCAGTTTCCACTTCAACGGATATTCCCTATTCGTTGATGGTCTCTACACACTTAACAGAAACAATTCCAACTGTAGAGGACATGGCAACTGTACAATCACTTTTAGGTTTGAGGGAAGGGAGTGATCTTTTGAGTGAGAGGCTGGGTTGCTCCCAGGCAAAAGGAGAGGATGAGAGTCACCATATGCATGCTTTTTCTTCCAGCATGGCAAAAGTGAGTGAGAGGAGTACCACCTTAAAAGGTGAGGGTGAGGGTGTGAGGGTGTGTGTGAGCCAGGGGGAGCCCCTGATGCAAGAACAGAGAGAAATTGAGAGAAAGGCAGGTACAGAAGTTATAAGGGTGGATCCAGCCATTGCTAGTGAGTTAATGAAAGTGGATGATGCAGAAAAGGGAAGACAATTTCAACAACATTATAAAGCTGTCATTGATACCATTTCCTTGGATGCTGACACTTTTACTCACCCTGTTTCAGCCTATCAATTATTGGCTGCACAGGGCAATGTGGAGGCAGAACAGATACTACACATTGTACACACTTTAGAATCTCTTCTCAGAGACAAAGCTGCTGTCAACAGGCTGCCTTCTCAAGCTGGTGAGCCATCTGAAGAATTTAGAGTAAATTCTAATGATGATGACTCTAATTCTTTGAATGAGAGCATGAACTTAGGGGGAGTAGCAGGCCCAAGTTCTGTTCCTGATCTTCCTGAATGGGCATGGGCAAAACCATCAACACCAGGAGAGTTTGGTGTCTCTTTGGTCAGACAAGTCATGACAATTCAGAAGGCCCTTCAGGAGACTCAAGATGCTGGTACCAAGGCAATTCTTCAAGCTCATCTGGAATCTCTGCATCTCTTGCAGTTGCAGCATTACCAGCAAAATCTAAGTGTGGATGAGCTCAAGCAGGATATTGCTGATCTGAAATCCTACAATGCTGAGAAATTGGATTCAGTTATACCCTATGGTACTATGCAAGATTTGTTGGGGAGACTGAAGAAAGCATCTGATGCTGACAAGAGGCTGGCCAGATTGGAAGATAGGGTTCACATCATTGAAGACTCTATGGTCACCATTCTTCAGAATCAACAAACTCAAACAAATCTACTCATGCAGCTGGCAAAAGCACAAGGCTTGACCCCTTCCCTTGATGATAACAAAAACGGGGAGAATAAAGGGGAAGGGGAAGGAGAGCCATCTACAGTTCAGATTTCTAAAGTGCTAGTTCCTGTCATCACAACATCTCCAACTATTCAAGTCAAAGGAAAGCTAGATGGAATTGATCTAATCCAGATAGCAGCAGCTGAATTGCAAGTCAAAGAGCAAAGGAAGAAGATTGATGAAAAGATGCAACTAATATTTGGTTCTACAACTTCTCAATCACAATCTGTGAAGCATAGCACAAAAGTGGAATCAATTATTATGGAACTCAAGCCAGTAGGGAGGCATAAGGATGGAGAAACTTCTTCCAAAGATCTGCAACCTATGGTTCTCAAGCCCAATAACAGATCCAATAAGGACTCTACAAAGAATCCTCTAAAAGAGGTAGATTTTCCTCTTCCAAAAGCTGATGAGGACAAGCTTTTAGGTAGAAGTATTGCATATCTCAAAGAGACCATGGATGAGGCTGTAAGGAGAAACATGGCTATTATCTTCAGAGAGGGAAAGAACATATGTGTGATGCAAGGACATCCCAAATTCTCAATAGCCAAGAGGGAAGAAACCAAAAGGTTGAAGGAAGAAGCCAAACAGCTAAAGGCTGACAAAAGAGCACAAGCAAAGCTTGAAAAACAGCTAAAGTCAAGTCAGGCTGAAGAACAGAAAGAAATTGAAGCCAAAGGTGAAGATGAAGCTATGGGGGACATGGTTGGTACTGAGATGGAGGAAAGAAGTAAGGAAGAATGGTGGAAAGGGAAAAGAAAGAAGGTCAATGCAAAGAGAAAGAAGGTAGATAAGACTGAAGAAACCCAATCAATATCCAAACCACTACCCTCTATTCCTGAACCCATTGTACCTGACCCCTTCATGAACATTCATGGTGAAACAATCATTCCCAAGGAGGAACCAATTGATTGGGATACCATCAAATTGCCCACCTTCCTAACCTCTTCTTCACCATCAAAGAAGCAGAAAAGAAGAATCAAATCAACACCCTCTAAAGCCTCAATCAAATTCACACAGAAGCCTAAGCCTAAACCTCAAACCTCTAAAGATGATTATGTTCACATCTGTGACATAAAAGAATTTTCAGACATTGAACTCTATTTGGATGAGCTGGAGGATGTAAGGGGAATAGCTGCCTACAAACAGCTACCAGAAAGACTAGTGTTCAAATACAAAGGAGCTGGGGAAAGAACATGGCCTCTTCACATAATTCTGAATGAAGGCTACTCTACCTTGATCAGAGTCTACTCAGCCATACAAAGGGATTCTGGCTTTACCAGGACTGCCAAGACTGAGATTCTCAACAAGATTGCCAACATAAGGAAAACTTGGAGGGAGCCCAATGCTTTGCCTAGAACTTTACTCATTCAAGAAAGAGGAATTACAATTCACAAATCACCTCATTGGTTGATGGAGTTCAGAGACAACAAAGGAGTCAGAAGATTTTTCAGAATTGAAGATCAGCTAAAGATTGCCAGTAATGAAACTCTCAAGGATATGCAATCTAAGTTAGATATCAATGAAGAAGATGAAGCTGAATTCTACAGACAACTTCAACTTCAAATAGAGGAGAATGACAGGAGGCTAGGAAAGAAAACCAGGGATCAAAGGAAAAGAAAGTAATTTGCTCAGGCTAAAGGAGCACCCTTGGAAACAATGTAATTCTTCAATTCCATCTCAGCATATACATTTTTGTAGCACTTTTGAATTTCTGCTTTATTACAGTTTATATATTTGTTAAGTGTTTTGTTATCATCAAGCTAAACCCAAATTTATGCCTACAGTTCTAGTAGACATAAATAGGGGGAGATTGTTAGGAATATGTGTATTAGTTTGATGATAAGTTAAGCAAAACACATAAGTAGAAATCTAGTGTTTGTAGCCTCAACGGATAAGACCATCTTGGCTATCCGTTGAAGGAGTAGCTTTACTTAGCAATAAGTTTGTATTGTAGCACATTTCACTCTCTGGTTTCAAGCTGTAATTCTTAGATGTTGTTAGGAGATAATCAGTCATGTTGACTACTAATGGATGTACAAATAGGAGGGCTAATTGTAAATATTTCATGCCTTGTAATTTTGTATAAGTGAAGAAGTGTCAACGGATATTGAAGACCTTCAACAGATAAGAAACAAAGCTTCAACGGATGTCTCTAATGCTTCAACGGATAATATCCATCAACGGATAAGTGCTTCAACGGATAATATCCATCAACGGATAAGTGCTTCAACGGATAAAGACTTCAACTGATAATGCATCAACGGATAAAGCTTCAACGGATAAAGCCTCAACGGATAAGGCATCAACGGATGAAAGCTTCAACGGATGCTTAGTTCATTAACAGTTGATAGTGACAATTCACAAGCTGACAGAGGCACATGTGTTGACAGAGACATACTGGAATGTGGAAGCCTCTAGGAGGAATCAAGAAAATGCAGCATTTCCATTCTGATGCAAACAAGGAAGTACCCAAAGATTTACAGATTATCCTAGATTGCATTGGATAGAGAAATGAAGAAGAAACATGTGAAGAATCTTTTCAATTGTATTTTACAGTTTTCCTTCACTTGTAAACTTGGTGATATATAAACCAAGTAGCAGCTAGTAATTAGATATGAATTTTCCTAAGCTGTTTAGAAATATCAAAAGAGAAAATCATCTAGTTTGTACTAGAAAGCAGCTGTGATTTAATTCTTTGAATCACAGATTTTCTGAAATAACACATCTCTGGTGGAACAACAAATCCACCAGAAAAGTTTTTAAGTTCTTTGTGCTCATTACATTTGTGTTTGAATATATATCTGTCTGCATCAGCTTCAAGCAATTCACACACATTTGATCACTCAAACACTTAGTCTTACAAACTGCTCAAAACTTGAAAAAGTTTTGAGATTTACATTCAACCCCACTTCTGTAAATCTCATTGTTAGTCCACTGGGAATACCAATTAGTGATATAATAAAAATTTTAGAAATAAAATAAATTTATTTGGTTTGTTATTTTAACAGTCAACTAGTATTTTGACCAGTACTTCTTAATACTGTTTAGTCCCATATTAATGTTATGAATTTTTCAAAATAACTTATTAATGATCTAACCATAAGGATGTCAAGATCTATATATATTAGTGATATGATAAATGTTTTAAAAAAAATAAATTTATTTGGTTTGTTATTTTAAAAGTCAACTAGTAGTTTGCCATGTACTTCTTAGTACTGTTTAGTCGCATATTAATGTTATGACTTTTTCAAAATAACTTATTAATGATCCAACTATAATTATGTGAAGTTATATATATATTAGTGATATAATAAAAATTTTAGAAATAAAATAAATTTATTTGGTTTGTTATTTTAACAGTCAATTAGTATTTTGACGAATACTTCTTAATACTGTTTAGTCGCATATTAATGTTGTGATTTTTTCAGAATAAGTTATGAATGATCCAATTATAAGTATGTGAATTTCAATATATAATAGTGATATAATAAGAAATTTAGAAATAAAATAAATTTATTTGGTTTGTTATTTTAACAGTCAACTAGTATTTTGACCGGTACTTCTTATTTAGTCCCATATTAATGTTATGATTTTTTCAAAATAACTTATGAATGATCCAACCATAAGGATGTGAAGATCTATATATATTAGTGATATTATAAATATTTTAGAAAAAAATAAATTTATTTGGTTTGTTATTTTAACAGTTAGCTAGTAGTTTGACGGGTACTTCTTAGTACTGTTTAGTCGCATATTAATGTTATGACTTTTTCAAAATAACTTATGAATGATCCAACTACAAGTATGTGAAGTTCTATATATATTAGTGATATAACAAAAATTTTAGAAATAAAATGAATTTATTTGCTTTGTTATTTTAACAGTCAACGAGTATTTTAACCAGTACTTCTTAATACTGTTTTGTCCCATATTAATGTTATGATTTTTTCAAAATAACTTATGAATGATCCAACCATAAGGATGTGAAGATCTATATATATATTAGTGATATGATAAATTTTTTAGAAAAAAATAAATTTATTTGGTTTGTTATTTTAACAGTTAACTAGTAGTTTGAAGGAGACTTCTTAGTTCGCATATTAATGTTATGAGTTTTTCAAAATAACTTATGAATGATCCAACTATAAGTATGTAAATTTCTATATATATTAGTGATATAATAAAATTTTTAAAAATAAAATAAATTTATTTGGTTTGTTATTTTAACAATCAACTAGTAGTTTGACGGGTACTTCTTAGTACTCTTTAGTCGCATATTAATGTTATAATTTTTTTCAAAATAACTTATGAATGATCCAACTATAAGTATGTGAAGTTCTATATATATTAGTGATATAATAAAAATTTTAGAAATAAAATAAATTTATTTGATTTGTTATTTTAACAGTCAACTAGTATTTTGACCACTATTTCTTAATACTAGTTAGTCGCATATTAATGTTATGATTTTTTCAAAATAACTTATGAATAATCCAACCATAAGGATGTGAAGATCTATATATATTAGTGATATGATAAATATTTTAGAAAAAATAAATTTATTTGGTTTGTTATTTTAACAGTCAACTAGTAGTTTTACGGGTACTTCTTAGTACTGTTTAGTCGTATATTAATGTTATGATTTTTTCAAAATAACTTATTAATGATCCAACTATAATTATGTGAAGTTATATATAAATTAGTGATATAATAAAAATTTTAGAAATAAAATAAATTTATTTGGTTTGTTATTATTACAGTCAACTAGTATTTTGACGAGTACTTCTTAATACTATTTAGTCGCATATTAATGTTGTGATTTTTTCAAAATAACTTATGAACGATCCAACTATAAGTATGTGAAGTTCAATATATATTAGTGATATAATAAGAAAATTTAGAAATAAAATAAATTTTTTTGGTTTGTTATTTTAACATTCAACTAGTATTTTGACCAGTACTTCTTAATACTGTTTAGTCCCATATTAATGTTATGATTTTTTCAAAATAACTTATGAATGATCCAACCATAAGGATGTGAATATCTATATATATTAGTGATATGATAAACTTTTTAGAAAAAAATAAATTTATTTGGTTTGTTATTTTAACAGTTAGCTAATAGTTTGACGGGTACTTCTTAGTACTGTTTAGTCGTATATTAATGTTATGATTTTTTCAAAATAACTTATGAATGATCCAACTACAAGTATGTGAAGTTCTATATATATTAGTGATATAACAAAATTTTTAGAAATAAAATGAATTTATTTGTTTTGTTATTTTAACAGTCAACTAGTATTTTGACCAGTACTTCTTAATACTGTTTAGTCCCATATTAATGTTATGATTTTTTCAAAATAACTTCTGAATGATCCAACCATAAGGATGTGAAGATCTATATATATATTAGTGATATGATAAATTTTTTAGAAAAAAATAAATTTATTTGGTTTGTTATTTTAAAGTTAACTAGTAGTTTGAAGGAGACTTCTTAGTTCACATATTAACGTTATGAGTTTTTCAAAATAACTTATGAATGATCCAACTATAAGTATGTGAATTTCTATATATATTAGTGATATAATAAAAATTTTAGAAATAAAATAAATTTATTTGGTTTGTTATTTTAACAGTCAACTAGTAGTTTGACGGGTACTTCTTAGTACTCTTTAGTGGCATATTAATGTTATAATTTTTTTAAAATAACTTATGAATGATCCAACTATAAGTATGTGAAGTTCTATATATATTAGTGATATAATAAAAATTTTAGAAATAAAATAAATTTATTTAGTTTGTTATTTTAACAGTCAACTAGTATTTTGACAGGTACTTCTTAGTACTGTTTAGTCGCATATTAATGTTATGATTTTTTCAAAATAACTTATGAATGATGCAACTATATGTATGTGAAGTTCTATATATATTAGTGATATAATAAATTTTTTAGAAAAAAATAAATTTATTTTGTTTGTTATTTTAACAATTAGCTAGTAGTTTGACAGGTACTTCTTTGTACTGTTTAGTCGCATATTAATGTTATGATTTTTTCAAAATAACTAATGAATGATCCAACTATAAGTTGTGAATTTCTATATATATTAGTGATATAATAAAAATTTTAGAAATAACATAAATTTATTTGGTTTGTTATTTTAACAGTCAACTAATAGTTTGACGGGTACTTCTTAGTATTGTTTCGTCGCATATTAATGTTATGATTTTTTTCAAAATAACTTGTGAATGATCCAACTATAAGTATGTGAATTTCTATATATATATTAATGATATAATAAAAAATTTAGAAATAAAATAAATTTATTTGGTTTGTTTTTTTGACTGTCAACTAGTATTTTGACCAGTACTTCTTAATACTGTTTAGTCGCATATTAATGTTATGATTTTTTCAAAATAACTTATGAATGATTTAACTATGAGTATGTGAAGTTCTATATCTATTAGTGATATAATAAAAATTTTAGAAATAAAATAAATTTATTGGGTTTCTTATTTTAACAGTCAACTAGTATTTTGACTAGTACTTCTTAATACTGTTTAGTCCCATATTAATGTTATGAATTTTTCAAAATAACTTATTAATGATCCAACCATAAGGATGTCAAGATCTATATATATTAGTGATATGATAAATGTTTTAGAAAAAAATAAATTTATTTGGTTTGTTATTTTAACAGTCAACTAGTAGTTTGACGGGTACTTCTTAGTACTGTTTAGTCGCATATTAATGTTATGATTTTTTCAAAATAACTTATTAATGATCCAAATATAATTATGTGAAGTTATATATATATTAGTGATATAATAAAAATTTTAGAAAAAAAATAAATTTATTTGGTTTGTTATTTTAACAGTCAACTAGTATTTTGACGAGTACTTCTTAATACTGTTTAGTCGCATATTAATGTTGTGATTTTTCAAAATAACTTATGAATGATCCAACTATAAGTATGTGAATTTCAATATATGTTAGTGATATAATAAGAAATTTAGAAATAAAATAAATTTATTTGGTTTGTTATTTTAACAGTCAACTAGTATTTTGACCAATACTTCTTAATACTGTTTAGTCCCATATTAATGTTATGATTTTTTTCAAAATAACTTATGAATGATCCAACCATAAGGATGTGAAGATCTATATATATTAGTGATATGATAAATTTTTTAGAAAAAAATAAATTTATTTGGTTTGTTATTTTAACAGTTAGCTAGTAGTTTGACGAGTACTTCTTAGTACTGTTTAGTCGCATATTAATGTTATGACTTTTTCAAAATAACTTATGAATGATCCAACTACAAGTATGTGAAGTTCTATATATATTAGTGATATAACAAAAATTTTAGAAATAAAATGAATTTATTTGCTTTGTTATTTTAACAGTCAACGAGTATTTTAACTAGTACTTCTTAATACTGTTTAGTCCCATATTAATGTTATGATTTTTTCAAAATAACTTATGAATGATTCAACCATAAGGATGTGAAGATCTATATATATATTAGTGATATGATAAATGTTTTAGAAAAAAATAAATTTATTTGGTTTGTTATTTTAACAGTTAACTAGTATTTTGAAGGAGACTTCTTAGTTCGCATATTAATGTTATGAGTTTTTCAAAATAACTTATGAATGATCCAACTATAAGTATGTAAATTTCTATATATATTAGTGATATAATAAAATTTTTAGAAATAAAATAAATTTGTTTGGTTTGTTATTTTAACAGTCAACTAGTATTTTGACGGGTACTTCTTAGTACTCTTTAGTCGCATATTAATGTTATAATTTTTTTCAAAATAACTTATGAATGATCCAACTATAAGTATGTGAAGTTCTATATATATATTAGTGATATAATAAAAATTTTAGAAATAAAATAAATTTATTTGGTTTGTTATTTTAAAAGTCAACTAGTATTTTGACCACTATTTCTTAATACTGTTTAGTCGCATATTAATGTTATGATTTTTTCAAAATAACTTATGAATGGTCCAACTATGAGTATGTGAAGTTCTATATATATTAGTGATATATTAAAATTTTTAGAAATAAAATAAATTTATTTGGTTTGTTATTTTAACAGTCAACTAGTATTTTGACCAATAATTCTTAATACTGTTTAGTCCCATATTAATGTTATGATTTTTTTCAAAATAACTTATAATGATCCAACCATAAGGATGTCAAGATCTATATATATTAGTGATATGATAAATGTTTTAGAAAAAAATAAATTTATTTGGTTTGTTATTTTAACAGTCAACTAGTAGTTTGACAGGTACTATTTAGTCGCATATTAATGTTATGACTTTTTCAAAATAACTTATGAATGATCCAACTACAAGTATGTGAAGTTCTATATATATTAGTGATATAACAAAAATTTTAGAAATAAAATGAATTTATTTGCTTTGTTATTTTAACAGTCAACGAGTATTTTAACTAGTATTTCTTAATACTGTTTAGTCCCGTATTAATGTTATGATTTTTTCAAAATAACTTATGAATGATCCAACCATAAGGATGTGAAGATATATATATATATATTAGTGATATGATAATTGTTTTAGAAAAAAATAAATTTATTTGGTTTGTTATTTTGACAGTTAACTAGTAGTTTGAAGGAGACTTCTTAGTTCGCATATTAATGTTATGAGTTTTTCAAAATAACTTATGAATGATCCAACTATAAGTATGTGAAGTTCTATATATATTAGTGATATAATAAAAATTTTAGAAATAAAAAAATTTATTTGGTTTGTTATTTTAACAGTCAACTAGTATTTTGACCACTATTTATTAATAATGTTTAGTCGCATATTAATGTTATGATTTTTTCAAAATAACTTATGAATGGTCCAACTATGAGTATGTGAAGTTCTATATATATTAGTGATATATTAAAATTTTTAGAAATAAAATAAATTTATTTGGTTTGTTATTTTAACAGTCAACTAGTATTTTGACCAGTAATTCTTAATACTGTTTAGTCCCATATTAATGTTATGATTTTTTCAAAATAACTTATTAATGATCCAACCATAAGGATGTCAAGATCTATATATATTAGTGATATGATAAATGTTTTAGAAAAAAATAATTTATTTGGTTTGTTATTTTAACAGTCAACTAGTAGTTTGACAGGTAATTCTTAGTACTGTTTAGTCGCATCTTAATGTTATGATTTTTTCAAAATAACTAATGAATGATCCAACTATAATTATGTGACGTTATATATATATTAGTGATATAATAAAAAATTTAGAATACAATAAATTATTGGTTAGTTATTTTAACAATCAACTAGTATTTTGACCAATACTTCTTATACTGTTTAGGCCATATAATTGTTATGATTTTTTCAAATAACTTATTAATAATCCAACCATAGGATGTGAAGATCTGATATATATTAGTGATATGATAAATGTTTTAGAAAAAAATAAATTTATTTGGTTTGTTATTTTAACGTCACTAGTAGTTTGACGGGTACTTCTTAGTACTGTTTAGTCGTAATAATGTTATGATTTTTTCAAAATAACTTATGAATGATCCCACTATAAGTATGTCAAGATCTATAATATTAGTGATATGATAAATGTTTTAGAAAAAAATAAATTTATTTGGTTTGTTATTTTACAGTCAACTAGTAGTTTGACGGGTACTTATTCTTAGTACTGTTAGTCGCATATTAATGTTATGATTTTTCAAATAACTTATTAATGATACAAATATCTTATGTGAAGTTATATATATATTAGTGATATAATAAAAATTTAGAAATAAAATAAATTTATTTGGTTTGTTATTTTAACAGTCAACTAGTATTTGACGAGTACTTCTTAATACTGTTTAGCGCATATTAATGTTGTGATTTTTTCAAAATAACTTATTAATGATCCAACTATAAGTATGTGAATTTCAATATATGTTAGTGCTATAATAAGAAATTTAGAAATAAAATAAATTTATTTGGTTGTTATTTAACAGTTAACTAGTATTTTGACCAGTACTCTTAATACTGTTTAGTCCATATTAATGTTATGATTTTTTCAAAATAACTTATGAATGATCCAACCATAAGGATGTGAAGATCTATATATTATGTGATATGATAAATTTTTTAGAAAAAATAAATTTGATTTGGTTTGTTATTTTAACAGTTAGCTAGTAGTTTGACGGGTACTTCTTAGTACTGTTTAGTCGCATATTAATGTTATGATTTTTTCAAAATAACTTATTAATGATCCAACTATAAGTATGTGAAGTTCTATATATATTAGTGATATAACAAAAATTTTAGAAATAAAATGAATTTATTTGCTTTGTTATTTTAACAGTCAACGAGTATTTTAACCAGTACTTCTTAATACTTTTTAGTCCCATATTAATGTTATGATTTTTTCAAAATAACTTATGAATGATCCAACCATAAGGATGTGAAGATCTATATATATTAGTGATATGATAAATTTTTTAGAAAAAAATAAATTTATTTGGTTTGTTATTTTGACAGTTAACTAGTAGTTTGAAGGAGACTTCTTAGTTCGCATATTAATGTTATGAGTTTTTTCAAAATAACTTATGAATGATCCAACTATAAGCATGTGCAGATTGTATATATATTAGTGATATAATAAAAATTTTAGAAATAAAATAAATTTATTTGGTTTGTTATTTTAACAGTCAACTAGTATTTTGACACTATTTCTTAATACTGTTTAGTCGCATATTAATGTTATGATTTTTCAAATAACTTATGAATGGTCCAAATATGAGTATGTGAATTTCTATATATATTAGTGATATATTAAAATTTTTAGAAATAAAATAAATTTATTTGGTTTGTTATTTTAACAGTCAACTAGTATTTTGACCAGTAATTCTTAATACTGTTTAGTCCCATATTAATGTTATGATTTTTTCAAAATAACTTATTAATATCCACCATAAGGATGTCAAGATCTATATATATTAGTGATATGATAAATGTTTTAGAAAAAATAAATTTATTTGGTTTGTTATTTTAACAGTCAACTAGTAGTTTGACAGGTACTTCTTAGTACTGTTTAGTCGCATATTAATGTTATGATTTTTTCAAAATAACTAATGAATGATCCAACTATAAGTATGTGAAGTTATATATATATTAGTGATATAATAAAAAATTTAGAAATAAAATAAATTTATTTGGTTTGTTATTTTAACAATCAACTAGTATTTTGACCAATACTTCTTAATACTGTTTAGTCCCATATTAATGTTATGATTTTTTCAAAATAACTTATGAATGATCCAACCATAAGGATGTGAAGATCTATATATATTAGTGATATGATAAATTTTTTAGAAAAAAATAAATTTATTTGGTTGTTATTTTAACAGTTAAGCTAGTAGTTTGACGAGTACTTCTTAGTACTGTTTAGTCGCATATTAATGTTATGACTTTTTCAAAATAACTTATGAATGATCCAACTATAAGTATGTGAAGTTCTATATATATTAGTGATATAATAAAAATTTTAGAAATAAAACTGAATTTATTTGCTTTGTTATTTAACAGTCAACGAGTATTTTAACTAGTACTTCTTAATACTGTTTAGTCCCGTATTAATGTTATGATTTTTTCAAAATAACTATGAATGATCCAACCATAAGGATGTGAAGATATATATATAATATTAGTGATATGATAATTGTTTTAGAAAAAATAAATTTATTTGGTTTGTTATTTTGACAGTTAACTAGTAGTTTGAAGGAGACTTCTTAGTTCGCATATTAATGTTATGAGTTTTTCAAAATAACTTATGAATGATCCAACTATAAGTATGTGAAGTTCTATATATATTAGTGATATAATAAAATTTTAGAAATAAAAAAATTTATTTGGTTTGTTATTTTAACAGTCAAACTAGTATTTTGACCACTATTTATTAATAATGTTTAGTCGCATATTAATGTTATGATTTTTTCAAAATAACTTATGAATGGTCCAACTATGAGTATGTGAAGTTCTATATATATTAGTGATATATTAAAATTTTTAGAAATAAAATAATTTATTTGGTTTGTTATTTTAACAGGTCAACTAGTATTTTGACCAGTAATTCTTAATACTGTTTAGTCCATATTAATGTTATGATTTTTTCAAAATAACTTATTAATGATCCAACCATAAGGATGTCAAGATCTATATATATTAGTGATATGATAAATGTTTTTAGAAAAAAATAAATTTATTTGGTTTGTTATTTTAACAGTCAACTAGTAGTTTGACAGGTAATTCTTAGTACTGTTTAGTCGCATATTAATGTTATGATTTTTTCAAATAACTAATGAATGATCCAACTATAATTATGTGAAGTTATATATATATTAGTGATATAATAAAAATTTAGAAATAAAATAAATTTATTTGGTTAGTTATTTTAACAATCAACTAGTATTTTGACCAATACTTCTTAATACTGTTTAGTCCCATATTAATGTTATGATTTTTTCAAAATAACTTATTAATAATCCAACCATAAGGATGTGAAGATCTATATATATATTAGTGATATAATAAATTTTTAGAAATAAAATAAATTTATTTGGTTTGTATTTTAACAGTCAACTAGTATTTTGACAGGTACTTCTTAAGTACTGTTTAGTCGTAATTAATGTTATGATTTTTTTTCAAAATAACTTATGAATGATCCACATAAGGTATGTCAAGATCTATATATATTAGTGATATGATAAATGTTTTAGAAAAAAATAAATTTATTTGGTTTGTTATTTTAACAGTCAACTAGTAGTTTGACGGGTACTTCTTAGTACTGTTTAGTCGCATATAATGTTATGATTTTTTCAAAATAACTTATTAATGATACAACTATAATTATGTGAAGTCTATATATATTAGTGATATAATAAAAATTTTAGAAATAAAATAAATTTATTTGGTTTGTTATTTTAACAGTCAACTAGTAGTTTGACGAGTACTTCTTAGTACTGTTTAGTCGCATATTAATGTTAGTGATTTTTTCAAAATAACTTATTAATGATCCAACTATAAGTATGTGAATTTCATATATATGTTAGTGATATAATAAGAAATTTAGAAATAAAATAAATTTATTTGGTTTGTTATTTTAACAGTTAACTAGTATTTTGACCAGTACTTCTTAATACTGTTTAGTCCCATATTAATGTTATGATTTTTTCAAAATAACTTATGAATGATCCAACCATAAGGATGTGAAGATCTATATATATTAGTGATATGATAAATTTTTTAGAAAAAAATAAATTTGATTTGGTTTGTTATTTTAACAGTTAGCTAGTAGTTTGACGGGTACTTCTTAGTACTGTTTAGTCGCATATTAATGTTATGACTTTTTCAAAATAACTTATGAATGATCCAACTACAAGTATGTGAAGTTCTATATATATAGTGATATAACAAAAATTTTAGAAATAAAATGAATTTATTTGTTTTGTTATTTAACAGTCAACGAGTATTTTAACCAGTACTTCTTAATACTGTTTAGTCCCATATTAATGTTATGATTTTTTCAAAATAACTTATGAATGATCAACCATAAGGATTGTGAAGATCTATATATATATTAGTGATATGATAAATTTTTTAGAAAAAAATAAATTTATTTGGTTTGTTATTTGACAGTTAACTAGTAGTTTGAAGGAGACTTCTTAGTTCGCATATTAATGTTATGAGTTTTTCAAAATAACTTATGAATGATCCAACTATAAGCATGTGCAGTTGTATATATATTAGTGATATAATAAAAATTTTAGAAATAAAATAAATTTATTTGGTTTGTTATTTTAACAGTCAACTAGTATTTGACCACTATTTCTTAATACTGTTTAGTCGCATATTAATGTTATGATTTTTTCAAAATAACTTATGAATGGTCCAAATATGAGTATGTGAATTTTCATATATATTAGTGATATATTAAAATTTTTAGAAATAAAATAAATTTATTTGGTTTGTTATTTTAACAGTCAACTAGTATTTTGACCAGTAATTCTTAATACTGTTTAGTCCCATATTAATGTTATGATTTTTTCAAAATAACTTATTAATAATCCACCCATAAGGATGTCAAGATCTATATATATTAGTGATATGATAAATGTTTTAGAAAAAAATAATTTATTTGGTTTGTTATTTTAACAGTCAAGTAGTAGTTTGACAGGTAATTCTTAGTACTGTTTAGTCGCATATTAATGTTATGATTTTTTTCAAAATAACTAATGAATGATCCAACTATAAGTATGTGAAGTTATATATATATTAGTGATATAATAAAAATTTAGAAATAAAATAAATTTATTGGTTTGTTATTTTAACAATCAACTAGTATTTTGACCAATACTTCTTAATACTGTTTAGTCCCATATTAATGTTATGATTTTTTCAAAAATAACTTATTAATAATCCAACCATAAGGATGTGAAGATCTATATATATTAGTGATATGATAAATGTTTTCAGAAAAAAATAAATTTATTTGTTTATTATTTTAACAGTCAACTAGTAGTTTTGACCGGGTACTTCTTAGTACTATTTAGTCGCATATTAATGTTATGATTTTTTCAAAATAACTTATGAAATGATCCCACTATAAGTAGTGAAGGCTATATATTAGTTATATAACAAAAATTTTAGAAATAAAAGAAATTATTTGGTTTGTTTTTTAACAGTCAACTAATAGTTGACGGGTACTTCTTAGTACTGTTTAGTCGCATATTAATGTCATGATTTTTTTCAAAACTGTGAATGATCCAACTATAAGTATGTGAATTTTATATAACTAGGATATAATAAAATTTAGAAATAAAATAAATTTATTTGGTTTTATATTTTGGACATGTCAACTAGTATTTTGACTAGAACTTCTTAATACTGTTTAGCCGCATATTAATGTTCTGATTTTTTTAAATAACTTATGAATGATCCA